>NC_046658.1:69812951-69816061 GCF_010883055.1 Belonocnema kinseyi
AATACGCCAATTAGCACAAATGGTAAGTTCCGACAGTGCCTACAAGTGTGCCTACTGGCCGCTAGATGGCAATACCTGTTTCATATGTATACACCTGGTATAGCTTTTCCTCCCTCGATACGCCTCGCTTCGCGAGCATGTTCCCACTTTCTCGCTTTGCCAACCTCTGACCCCGGGGCTAATTACTAATTTTTACCTACTATTTACAATATTTTCAATTTTCTTACACCTGCTTCTTCTCCTATCTAAAATCTTTCCTTCTCCATTACTCTTCCTCCTTCCTTCTCTTCTTCTCCATTTATTCAACACCCCTTTCACCCATGTTACTGCCCTTTTGTCCCCCATTTCATGCATCAATACCTCCATGCTTATTTCATTTCTTTCCACCTCCTCACACTCCTCCAATCAGTTCAAAGACGATATTGGTGTATAAATTCAAAAATTTTAAAAGCTATTGAAAAATTTTTTGAAGACTTTATGATGTTATAGGAATGAAATTATTTTCAGAGCATTTTCTCTGTTTGGGATTGTCAAGTGTTATATAAAGTTTAGTGCAGTTAGCAAGTGAATGGCCATTTCAAAGTTGAGATAGTAAAATCAAAAATCGCATCTTATGCACGTAAGAGCTGTCCCTAGGTTCTGAAAATGTAATATATTTTAGCATGACGCCTCAGCAGGCTTAAAATGTTTTCAAAAATTGTAGCACGGTAGAAGGGCACAATAAAGAGATTCTATGAAAATTTTTGAATTAGCGCTTTGATCGGTTAATTTTACGGGAAATTTCGTAATACTAGTCAATGCCTTTTATTTTCATAAAGACACTCTCGCTTTCACGGAAAAGACTAGGCTTGATTGACAGAACCTTCAAAGTAATGAAATACCCAAGAGATTATAAACAAGTTCTTTTTCAAAGATTAAGGTAATGAAGGTAAATATTTTCAGTTGATAGCAGTGCCTGTTGCATGTGTCTCCTTAGAAAACGAGTGAAATTGCTACATTTTAAATTATCGTATCAAAACAGATTTTGCCATTTAGGTTCAAAACCAAAGATGTGTAGAAGAATATAATATGACTATCATAGAAAAATTTCAATATTTTCTTGAATTTAGTGTAACAAATATAAATTTTCAAAGAATAATATTTTTGTTTACGCTAGAAATATTTTGCAAGGGAGCAGTGAGGATTTATCAATACTATTTGCCTTGCTTATTAAGGTGTCTCTTATAAAATTCTGTGAATTATATCAGGATAAAAAAGAAAAACAACAACTCCTAAGCCTAGCAACTCTGGGTTAAGCCTCTCAAAGTATGCGCTGGTTAACGGTTCAAAGTTGTATTAACGAGACAGAAAACACCATTTCGGATTTAGACTTAATTTATTTTTTGCAAACTAACAACTTTTAAAGTTTCAGTCATTTTATATTTTTAATATTCAACAATCTTTTTTATATATACCAATTAAACAATTTTTGTATTTTATAAATTGCTATTGATAGATCATGAATGGTCAACAAAGCTTCTTCCACAATGGATCATTTAAAGCGACTCGATTCGCCAACAATAGCATAAAATATAGTACCGATATCTTTCCAATATCAAAAAAGGTTTCCTTATTTATACAAAGTTAATAATTTTGATTTAAAAATTAAAAAATCGCGTTCGACTGGTAGGTCATAAAAGGTCATGAAAGTCTCATCAATAGGTCAGTCGATGCCTCTCGAAGATGCGAACAAATATATCGTATTTAATACTATTGTATTCTCAATGATACATTTTTTATCATGCAAGCAACGTAAACAATATGCTTTTTCAATTGACAAATCAGTATTGGTATATCATCATCGGTCACTACACGTTCATGAATAGGTCATTCGACGCGTCTTGAAGATTTGAACAAATATCTTAGATACAGTACTATAGTACATCTAATATTACCAAGTTTTTCTCATTCGAACAGAAAAAAATTGTTCGTAACTTTATAAATTAGTACTGTTAGGTCATAAAAAGTTCCACAACAAGTTAATTGATGAATCTCGAAAACGCAAGCAAAACATTTTAAATTTTAAATTAAGGCTATGTGACGAGTTGGTCACGTGAACAGATTTCTACGTTACCACCACCTTTCTTATTTTCCAACTTATTTTAACACGAAGCGCCACATCGAATTGAAAATTTGGGATAATAAATAAGAAGCAGTAATAAGAAAGGTGGGCCTGGTCCTAAACTTTAATAATTATACAAAAACGACAAAAAAAATTATTTAAAAGAAATTTTTTTTCATAATTATATAAGGTTGGAGAAAAAGCAAAATAGAAAATTTTCAATTTGGTATAAATACACTTTCTTAAAATTGTGCTTCGATATGCAGTTACTGGGAAATTCGGAAACGTTCTTAAAGATAAGTAATTCATAGCAATTCATTATAATTTCATGATAAAAGAAAGAAAACAAAGGAAATTTAAACCTACAAACTAAAAATAACGCCGAGATTTTGAGCCGGGCGGGGGGGGGGGCTCGCTTTTTATTGTAAATTCAAAGATATAGGCCTAAAATAAACACACAAGAGGGGATGTATATGTGCATATGTGTATCTATATATATGTATATGTAAATATATATATATATATGCAGTTACTGGGAAATCCGGAAACGTACTCAAAGATAAGTAATTCATAGCAATTCATTATAATTTCACGATGAAAGAAAGAAAACAAAGGAAATTTAAACCTACAAACTAAAAATAACGCCGAGATTTTGAACCGGGCCGGGGGGGGGGATCGCTTTTTATTTTAAATTCAATGATACAGGCCTAAAATAAACACGGTTCTTTTTCTGTCAAAAATTATACTACCTGGCTCAAAACTGAATCATTTTCTTCAAAATTCGACAATTCTGTCAACATTCATCCTTCTCGTTTAAAAATACTTTTATTCGGTGGAAAATTCAATTTTTTTTTTTAATTAGGGGTACATATGTATGATTGAAAACTGATCTGCTTAGTTGCTTAGTTGGGACACTTTAAATGACACAATAAACATCTGCGAACATGGGGAAAGAATAATTCTACTAGGAGACATGAACGGTTGGGTGGGCATCCAAAATCAGGATTCA
>NC_046658.1:69816161-69823006 GCF_010883055.1 Belonocnema kinseyi
TGATCAGCAACCTGGGTCGGAGCAGTGTTGCGGAACGAACGTGTTATTTACTTAAATAGCACGAGAATTCTGGATCAATCTGAAAAATCTCTATCCCATCCAAACACTACTCCCTTTCCCTGCCGAGTGAGTCACGCCTACCCCGAAAGGGAAATGGCTTAATGGTGTAATAATAATAATAATAATAGAACCAGGCCCGTCATTCTTAGTTCTTCTTGTTTAGTATCCCAAATTTCTCCCTCTCCCTCTCCCTCACCTTTCTCTGTGGAAGCAAAAGTAAGTCAAATGTATGCTTTCTAGTTGTCAATATCCCCTTGAGAAGTAATTTACTTAATGCAATCACCTCATCCTTCTGCATTAAAATGCGAAAAACACACAAACAGGGAACGGATAAAATTGAGGGGGACCTCTATCCGTCAAACAAATGTTATCATAGAATTTTTGAAAAATAAAAGTAAAAAATTAAGTCTTATAAAAACGTTTGAGAGAAAAATTATATAGGTCTTTTAAAAAGCAGCAATTCTTTTTTCTTAACGTTTCTATTTCTTTTTCGTCGTTTAGCTTTAAGTTATTACAGAATTTTCGGCTTATTCTTTTTCGATGCATTAGACCAAAAACCAGTCCTACCAAAAAATTGTTGAAGACAAAATTGTACATATTTTGATGAACTTGAATTCCTTTTTAAATCTTTTTTCAAGTATCTATCGTCGTTTGGCATGAAATGGAATAATCGATTTTTGAAAATCATTTTCAGTGGATAAAGCCAAAACCGTTAGCCACAGAATGCTGGTTAAAGAACTCTTTCTTTCTTTTAGGACCTAAAAAAAAGTATTCCAAAGTTCAACTTGATCCATTTATTTTTTCGAAAATTAGCATGTGTTGTGGACGGCCGGACAGACAGATGATATTACCAAAACTTTATTTTCGGCTACATGGGGTCTCAAAACGTGGACATCGGTTGAAAATCTGTGGTGTCAAATTTAGCAAAATTATAATACTTTCTCAATCCTGAATGATGGAAATGTGATAAATTATAACAAATTCTTATCTATTTTTTGTATGCTTATTTTTGTCGTAGCTTTCGTCGTATTTTCAATAATTTAATATTTTTATTTTTCATTTTATTTCTCGCTATGTTTTTCTTTTCTTGACTTTTTTATATCGTGATTTGTTTGGCTTAAAATTTTCATTTTCGAATGATTTCTAAAATTTTGTAAATGCCATCATTCTGATCATTTTCTTTTTGTCCAGACAATTAATAATTATAAATTCTAAGAAGTGCGATAACATCATATAAACATCTTAAATTCAAATAATTTCTTTTTAGTTTGTGTAAATGCTTTAACTTTTTCAATTTCTGTTGAAAATGGTTGGTTAACGAAATAGAGCTTTCTTTTATGACTTTAAAAACGGGTGCCAAAGCTCCACTTGATCTGTCCATTTTTCCTGGAGTTATCGTGTTTACTGACGGACACACAGACATACAAGACTGATCTGTGAAAATTCAAACGATTTTAATATTTTCATTATCATGAATTACGAAAATGTTACAATATAGGCTTAACTCAAGATGAAACAAAAGCAAGAATTTAGTTGTGTGTTTTTAAAGTGCAATTATGTAAACAAAAAAATAGTGTGATTACGTCAAACAAACAATACAGTTTCTCCAGGGTCTTGTTAATAATGATGTTATCAAATACAATGAAACTCTTCTATAACTCTGATTTTGGGGCTAACGGTGGGTGGAAACTAACTCATTATAGCCAGCTCCGCTTTTGTTTGTTCAAACCTGACTGCTCGCCTGAGTGACAGCCGCGGATCCCACGCACCCGGCGAAACACCTGTTACACTTACATGCGGCGCAGCGTCAATTCTCGGAAAGGATATAGAAGGGAGGGCTATTGAAGATCTTCACTGTAGTTATGAATTTTGTTTTTGCCGTGTTATTTAACGATACTGTGGATGAATAATAATAAGGGTAACTTCTACGTAATTAGATATCAGAATGCCTGCGTTTCATTTTATATTCAATTCCTATGCATATTAAACGGACATGATACTGCGCCTGATAAATTGTGCTATTCAAATTTTTTTCAAGTACACGGATTAGAATCTGACAGTGTATTGCAAGCAGAGTAGTGACGACTTTTATGAGATCCAAAAAAAAACAGACGTTGAAGTATCCTTTCGATGTTTTGCAATGGAAGCTAAAAATAAATACACGATTTGATACTCCCAATCATGATATTAAATTGGATTATGGGTCTACGTATTTGGAAATACTCTTTAGAAAAAGCACAAAGTATGCTTACATTTATTTACGGGTTTCTAATGAATTCCTTTTACTGAATCCTTGTTGTCTTTCCTCATAAAGATATGAAGTAGACAATTTAACGAGAACAAGCAGAACTTTTTTCGCACTTATTTCATATTTTAATAATAATGTATACACTGTTAGTACCGGTAAAGAAAAAATTGTCAGTACCGGTAAAAAAAATTGTTGGTACCAGTAAAAAAAATGGTCGGTACCAATCATTCTTTTTTTACCGGTTTTTTTAGAAACGATATTTCTAGCAAGGTTGCGATAGAGCGCGCATTTTATGAAACTTATGAAATTCAATGAATTCATGGAATTCAAGGAATTCATGGAATTCATGGAATTCAAGAAATTCATGCAATTTAATGAACGTAGTGGCTAGCCTGCCGGGGCCGGCAAAATTGTTAGTTGCCGGCGCCGGCAAGGTTTCATGTTGCCGGCTTTTTTTCCTTTTTCTTTTTTCTTCATTTTTTTTTAATCGTATACTTTTAATCGTATTGATACGCTGATTACGATACTGGACATGAAAACACCTGCAAATATAATTTTCAGTGTTAAAACTTAAAAAATTACGTTTTTTATTTATGGAGTTTAAGTACACTATCTGAACCAGTAAAGAGCACATTTTAAGCATATTAAAGGGACTTTTACGCATTTTAGAGTAAGGCCATGTAAGTGTGGAGTTTTTTTGATAGTTTTTTGCTTTTGATGCGTTTAATGAAACATTCTATGTATAAAACACAGAAAAAATTAAGGTCGCACCGCTACCCCTTTTCCAATGCCACGTGAGGGCCGGAAGGCACCTCTGTGAATGGTCAAGGAAATAACGTAAGCTCACCCCCTACCTCTTTGCAAACGCCTCGTGGGACGGGAAGGCACCCCTGTGACTGGTCAAAGAAATAATTTGAGGTCGCACCTCTACCCTCTTTCCAACGCCACGTGGGAGCGGGAAGGCACCTCTGTGAATGGTCAAGGAAATAATGTAAGCTCACCCCCTACCTCTTTGCAAACGCCACGTAGGACGGGAAGGCACCCCTGTGACTGGTCAAAGAAATAATTTGAGGTCGCACCTCTACCCTCTTTCCAACGCCACGTGGGGGTAAGCACCCCTGTTAGTAGTCACAGAAACAATGTAAGGTCGCACCCCTACCCTTTTTCCAACTTCTTTTACAACGACACATTGCGGCGGGAAGGCACCTCTGTGACTGGTCACAGAAATAATGTAAGGTCGCACCCCTACCTCTTTTCCAACGCCACGTAAGGACGGAAGGGCACCCTAATGACTGGTCCAGGAAATAATTTAAGGTCGCATGTAGACACCACCTTTAAGGAATTCGTGGAATTTAAGAAATTGATAGAATTTTTAGAATTCATGGAATTCACGGAATCCAAGGAATTCATGGTATTCAAATTTTTATGACTTTTATACAACATCTCATGGGGAGGGCGACTGGAAGGCACCCCTGTGACTTCACAGAAATAATTTTGGTCAAACCTCTAGCCCTTTCCAATGAATCTTGGGGGCGGACAGGCACCTCTATGTCTAGTAACTGAAATAACATTTTTCTAAGGATTTTTAGTTTGGGAAACAAACTAGCAAGATGGCCAATATTGAGGATCGAACAGTAGCAGTAAACACATTTGGAAAAAATAATTTTTTAATATCTTCTTCCCGCAGTTTAGGCACTATCCTTAAAATATACTTTAAAAAAAAACTGGTCAAAAAATTGTCGGTACCGGTAATTTTTTTACCGTTACCGACAATTTTTTTACCGGTACCAAAGTTTTCGCAGGTTAACGAGAGGTTTCTTGTTCGCAGCAACATACTTAATTGAAATTCTATGAACTCTTCAGAATTCTATAGCAAGCAATTTGTTTTGCTGTCTAAAACAAACTTTTTTCTCAGAGTGTTTTCCGATTTAGTTAATAAAAGTTTACAAATATTTCTACATTATTAAGCCCATATACTAATTATAGAAATTCACGTTGTCTAAGACGTTTAAAACCAATATTAAAAGATTGGAAGGTTTGGGCATAGCGTTGGAAGTTTTGATCCTTCAAAATAACTATTGACAAATTTTCAAAACAACGATTATGGAAACAGCAATGTGGCTTATCATAGTTGCAATTCTTTCAGCGACTGACATACAGTTTTCACTATTGAAGTTCGATTGGCTGTTATCTCTGCACGTCATTTACCTGTTTCATTGTCCACTTCATCCGAATTCTGTGGTTGCCTTCACCTTTACATCACTTGTGAAGTAAGTACATTTCAAGGTGAATTTTACCTCATTTTACTCGGTACGATAAAACACGTTTATAGTATAATTTATTATATCCTGTAAAATTATCTCTATTTTCTAAATAGTGCTCCATTCAATCAGCGCATGATTAATCTAATTTATACTCATTCAGTAAAAGTTTTACACTATATACTATAGAAGTTTGACTAGATTAATGACGGAAAATGTGATTGTTCTTTTAAATATAGCATCATAGGAATCAGATTTAAAAATATCCATTTACTTATAAAAAGACAATTGGAAAAAAAAGCAGAGCCAAAAACTATTCTCTGCCAGAATTACTGATACTAAGTCGGTGAGTAATTTAATTTTGTACCAATCGAAATTGGTAATATATAATTAGAATTTTTATACTAAAATTTTTGTTGTCAAACTCTTATTTTCAATAATAAAAGCGAAATATAGAATAAAACTTTCTTCCTGATTCAATTAAGTTTAAACACTTTAATAGTTCTAACTTGGCTAAAAATTATTGAAATGGGTTCATATTTATAGGACTTGCTCAAAATACTATAGCGATACTTAAGAATTCCTGGAAAAGTTAAAAATCGCTTATTGTTTAATAATATTTAAGGGCAAAATGAGGTAAGTCGATAATTGTGTTTTCTTGGTTTCGTCGGTAAAAAGTATCTAGGTAACTTCGAGTTATAAGCAACTTCCAGAGAGTGATTTGTCCAAAAATAGCGCAAGCAGACGTCGAATACTTTTTGCAAATATGAACATATCAGTCAATTTCTAACGAATCGATATGAGATTTTCCAAAAAACTTCATTCAAAATTTTTGAACAAATTACTCATTGGAAGTTGTTTGAAACTCGAAGTAACCTAGATACTTTTTACCGGCGAAACCAAGAAAACACAATTATCGACTTACCTCATTTTGCAATTAAATATTATTAAACAATAAGTCATTTAAAACTTTTTTATGAATTCTTAGGCATCGCTATAGTATTCTGAATGAGTCCTTTAAATATGAACTCATTTAAATAATATTTAGCCGAGTCAAAACGATTTAAGCTTTAAAACTTCATTATATCAGGTGGGAAACGTACAGTACGCACACCAATTGATATCCTCCCACTACGTGTGCTACTTTGCTCATGATTTGCGCATGTGCACGCCTAATATCGTGCTTCTAGAGGGGGCATCCGATAAGTCCGCAGTGCATGGCATTTTCCGCCTCTACAGACCCATATTTGAAAAGTTATCGAAATTGGACTGTATATAGAATTTGTAGATCTTTTTTGGGAGTACAATTTTTTTGTGTTCCTCTTTTTTCGTATCTAGTCTAGTTTGACCACATAATGAATTTTTATCACTTTCAGTGGCATCAAACTTTATTTAAGATTTTTAAAGAAAATTTAAAAAGTTTTTATAGATCATCTTGTAGAACTTAAAAAAATCAACGTTTTTCTTCTTCATTTTTTTAAATATCTTACGTCATCCTAAACTTTAAAAAAATAGTTTCAACAAATTTCAAAATGCTCTCATTATTTTAATTTCTATGCAAAATGCCTGGATAACACACTAATGCCTAATTTTAAGACCTAAGAAAAGTATGCCGAAGCTCGATTTAATCGGTCTATTTTTGTTTTAATTTATCATGTTACCGGCGGACAGACAGATAGACATACAAACAGACGCCATCGCCAAAACTTCATTTTCGACTTCAGGGGGTCTCAAAATGTGGAGATCCGCTGAAAACTGAGGTTTAAAATTTCTGACAATTCTAATACTTTAGCAATCATAAATTATGAGAATGTAAAACAGACAAACTAGGGTTCAATATCAGACACACAGAACATCGATCTAAACTATGTTTTGAATTTCGAAAATTCTCTAAATATATATGTTGTCGCAATCTTTACAGCTCATCGCCATCTAGTGGAAACGAGATTTTATGTAAATTACATTTTTCCGGAACATTTAAAAAAAATGAATGTGAATAACAAACAGTGAAATAGTATGTAAAGATGTACTATTCAATCAATTATACATGCGTATAAAGTACGTAAAATAATTTGCTATTGATATTATTTATAATGATATAAAGATGATAATGATATTATTTAGTTTAACTTAAAAATTTAGCTCCCTATTAAAAGAAAACAATTGAGGAGTTCTGTTACGGACGCTAAGGTTCTATTATAGTTAAAAGTTTTAAAGTTTGTAAGTGTAACTCTGCCTGGCTGAGCAAGGACCCAAGCTAGGTACCATGTTCTAAA
>NC_046658.1:69823106-69824848 GCF_010883055.1 Belonocnema kinseyi
CAAGAAAAGCGATGTACGCTCCAACGTACACGGCACCGCCCAACAGAGCGAGATAGCAGTACACGACGGCAAGAAAACTCCCGAGCTAACACGACGTCCCCCAAAGTCAGTCGATGGCGGAGCGTACAGCGAAAGCTCACGAAGATCGCGATCGGAAAAATCAAGTCGCTCAAGCGTAAGTTCAATCGCATGAAAGCGTTTAGAACTGGAACTCCAACAAGCCGAGGAATTGGACCGCCTAGAAGAAGAGGCGGACCGCAGGCGGCTTGAAAGAAAAAAGGAAGTGCTTGCCTTACAAGCTAAACTACGATTAACGGAACTTGAAGAGGAAGCAGAAGATAAAATCAGTGATGCAACGTCCTCTTCCGAGTCTGTACAGTCGCTAAATTCAAAGGTCCAAGCGTGGAGCATTCCTGACCCAGTAATGGAGGCGAGCGAAAAGCAGAGAAGGACCTGCGACAAAATTAGACAGTCGCCCGGACCTCAGAAGCCGCTACCAAAGGAATCGGATGCTATGCGGCTGGGAAAATTGATAGCTCGACAAGCCATAAATAAGGATCTGCCAAATTTCAGCGGAGATATTGCGGAATGGCCGCTATTCTACCAATCATTTAAAAACACAACTCAGGTTTGCGGTTTTCATGATACAGAAAATATGGCACGCCTTCAGAAGTGTCTTAAAGGTAAGGCCCTCGAATCTGTGCGGGCTCTTCTACTGACTAATAAAGTGGACCAGGTAATGAATATCTTGGAAAGGCGTTTCGGCCGCCCCGAACATATAATAAAACACCTTATATCCAGAGTGACAAGCAGCCCAGAGATAAAAGAGCATCAGCCACAACAATTCATTGAGTTCGTGGATACAGTTACGAATTTCGTTGCAACGGTAGAAGCATTGGATCGACCGGAATATCTGAACAACCCAATGTTAATAGATCAGTTGATGAGTAAGCTCCCTTTATCTAGGAAACTACAATGGGCAACGTTTATCCAAGGTGGATGTGAGTCATCGGATCTCAAGAAATTCACGAGTTGGCTTGAGGATCAAGCCGCCATCGCTATCATGATCTGTGACCCGATAGCTGTCAAATCTGACAAAGCTATTATAGGTGCAATAGGAGAGCCTAGCAACAAAATTATGTGTGTATATTGTGATGCGGAACACCCAGTATCGCAATGTGAGCGACTGAAAGGTCTTAGTGTGAACGACAGATGGAAGTGGGTCACGGACAAGAAACTATATTTCTATTGTCTGAAGTCGAGACACCCCAGCAAGGATTGCAGGAGAAAGCGTTGCAGAAAAAATGGTTGCAGCAAACGTCATCACCCAGTGCTTCACAGCGATCAGAAGAAGACGGAGGAGTCAACGTCGAAGACGGGAACCCAACCAGCGCCGAAAAACGGAGTCGAAATACTACAAAAGAGTGAAACCGATGAAGTCGCTAAAATAAATGTGATTCATAAACGCAGGAGGTACGTGTTTCTAAAGGTGGTGCCAGTGACCTTGACGGGGCCAGCCGGGGAAGTGGAGACTTATACGTTTCTGGATGATGGATCACAAATGTCCTTGATTCAAGACAGTTTGGCCGATGAACTTGGCCTCAAAGGAGAAATTTCTCCATTTATTGCCCAGTAGTATAATAATACCACATCTGAGGATCCAACATCACGACGAGTTAACTTGAAGATCCGCGGTACCACCGGAGAGGAGTTCCATCTTCGAGGAGTGCGCACACAAAAGT
>NC_046658.1:69824948-69834247 GCF_010883055.1 Belonocnema kinseyi
GCTAGGTACCATGTTCTAAAAATAGGAAAAGTCCCCGAATATGAAAGTGGGGGTAAGAAGGGACCTGGGGTGGCCTCGGTACAGGCGGAGGCAGTCAGTACATTTCTTGACCTACGACAAGAAACACACGCGGCCGTTTTTGACAAATTTATCTCCCGGCTTTCTACTGTTAGCATCATTTAATAGCGTCGTTTTTATATTTTCTGTTTTTATCAGTATTTTTATTTGTACGTTTTATTTTTACTATATACTTATTTTTTACCAAAGAACATTTATGAATGAAGTGCAATAGACAATTAGACTCTGGACAATTTAATATTAACGTTTTTATGTAACAAAATCAGTGCAGTCGATTTTAGAGAGTTTTATTAATAAATATAATTTTATTTTATTTCGCGAGTGTTCACTTAATTTCAAAATATTTTTAAGACATCACATTTTGCCCCTTTCACTGAAAGTTCGCGTTTATAGAAATATCAATTTCATTGCTATGAGTTTGCTCTGTAGCTCTAATTACACAGTCACACAAAAAAAGTGTGCGGATCTGGTAACAAGACACACGTATTCTTATGGATTTTGGGGCGCTGAATTCAAATTCGGTATCAAAAATCACCCATCACGTCATGATTGAGCCATAACCTCAAAAAATTACAAAAAATCAGGCACTGAGGCAAATAAATTTCAAAATAATGCCAGTGATGCAAATTTTCACTTCAAAAACATGTCGACAACTGTGAAGGATCAACCCTTGCCTGATATCAACTTATTTAACATAACTTTACTCAACAGAACCTGACCTCACCTAACCTGAATTAACAGAAATTTATTGAACTACATGTAAAGCTCTGGAAGCATATTTTCCCAGTAGCAAATCTGTGCTACATCGAATGGGTCAACTCGAGCCTAACCTAGAAATAAATCTAACCTAACCTAACCTAACCTCACGAAACACAATTAAACTGATTGTGTTGTCCCGTTGTGTTTGCGGTACCGTTTAAATCAGCATGGGCTTAACCTGCAAAGAGTTCAAACCTATCCTAACCTAAAAAAACCTCTCCGAACCTAACCTAACTTAACTTCACGTAACACAATTAAACTCATTGTGTTGTCCCGTTGTGTTTGCGGTACTGTTTCATTCAGTTTCGGTTTAACCTACATAGAGGTTTAACGTATCCTAACCTAACAAAACCTGACCTAACCTAACCTAGCCGAATGAAAGTCAACCACACGTGTAGCTATGTAAGCGTACGGTTCTCAATCTTAAATGTGTGCTATATTTAATAGGTTAACTCGATCTTAACCTGCAAATGAATCTAACTTAACAGAACCTGACGAAATTTTGCTTAACGCAACACAACTTAACTTAAGTGTTCCCGTTGTAACACAATAAAATTCATTTCATTTTACTACAGGTGGTTAAAAATTAAGACGCACATTACTCATTTGAAGAAACTTAGAACTACAAGTAGAATTGACCCCATTTCAATTAACCTGACAATGTTAATTGTGTTTCGTGAGGTTAGGTTAGGTTAGGCTAGGTTAGATTTATTTCTAGGTTAGGCTCAAGTTGACCCATTCGACGTAGCACACATTTGCTACTGGGAAAATATGCTTCCAGAGCTTTACGTGTAGTTCAATAAATTTCTGTTATTTCAGGTTAGGTGAGGTCAGGTTCTGTTGGGTAAAGTTATGTTAAATAAGTTGATATCAAGCAAGGGTTGATCCTTCACAGTTGTCGACATGTTTTTGAAGTGAAAATTTGCATCACTGGCATTATTTTGAAATTTATTTGCCTCAGTGCATGATTTTTCGTCATTTTTTGAGGTTATAGCTCAAGCATGACGTGATGGCTATTGTGGATAAGAATTCAAAAAGTGAGCGCATTTTTAATATTTTTAAGACAACTTTTTTCAAGAGTCAAAAATTCTCTGTACGGATATTCATATTATTCAAAAGGACGAACAATTGATCCTAATGACGTTTTATCATAAAACTAAAAATTGCCAGAGTTATAACATTTACAAAATTCTAAAAAACATACAGATATCAACCTATTAAGCCAAATAATGTACGATATGAGAAAAACTTCAGAGAAAAAAATGTTACTTTTTGAATGCCCTACAAGATTATTATAACAACTTTTTTTAATTTTCTTGAAAAATCAAAAGTTTAAATTTTGACAGCACAATATTTCAAAAATTTTCAAATAGAGTGGGAAAATAAGACCATATGAACTTCCATCAAACACAACGTTGCTGAAGGTTGGTGACCTTTTTAGCATAAAACACCAACCAGCTATGACTCTCGATTAAAACTCACCCCCACCCCCCATATCCATAGAAGTTTCTTGGAACTGTGGTTCTAATTAGACTCTCCACCCTAGACGCTTTGAGATACTTTTTTAGTGAATTATTGGGCGATAAAACAATAGAGCACCAGAACTCCAATGTAGAACACGATGCGATAGAAAATTCAATTAACAAAGTCTGGGTCACTGAGGTAAGGGATATAATTTAGAAGTTTAAAAACGGAAAGGCTGCTGTGTAGGTCGTAAAAGTAACGTTTGAATTGTAAAAGTAACATGGAAAATGAGCAAATTCAACTTATAGCCTAGGAGCCAGCGACCATTTAGAGTTACTCATTTCACCAAAGCTGAAAATCTTTCGTAAGCTTTATTTGGTATCACTAGTAAGTTAATGGACCTCCAGCTGGCGCAGTTCCGGGGTTTTAGCTTCAGCAGCCTTCCACACACGTCAAATTATAATTTTAAAAATTCAATAGCGCAAAAGCTACAACTTTGTTAACATGTTTTTATGTTATAAAGAATTAAAAAAACGTATCCAGCCGAATTTAGAGTGGGGGACTATGAGCCAATTTTTCACGTAAAGATGTAAAAAATATACGCTGGGTAAACTGATGACGCAAAAGCTGAAATTTGGTAAACTAATAGTTAAGTAAATAAGTTAAACGAAAAAAATATCCAGCTTTATATTTAGTGAGCGAAATTACCAAATTTCAGCTTTTTCGTTATCAGATTACCCAGCGTATATTTTTCACATCTTTACTTGAAAAGCTGGGGCATAAGCCCGCATTCTACATTCGGCTATATACGTTTTTCACTTCTTTATAACATAAACAACATGTTAAAAAATTTTCAGCTTTTGCGGTAATAGTTTTTTTAAATGCTTTTGTTACATATTTGGGAGGCTGCCACAGCTACACCCCCCGGAAGTGAGCCAGCTGTAGGTCCGTTCACTTGCTAGTGATACCAAATAAATCTTACAAAAAATGTTCAGTTTTTGTGGTTTTGGTCACTAAAAAATGTCATTGGCTACCGGGCTATTATGAAACGCTATTATGAAACAACGACAGAAGTTACAATAAAATGTTTTAGAAAAATATTTTTTTAGAATACGCATATTTTAAAAGGGACAATGAAACTACGTCTGCTTTAATACCAATGCACTCAAAAAAAAATCTGGTTGAATCAACCAGAGTTCTGCTTAACTCAACTAGAATAGAGTGTTAAATATGCCCTTATTATAAATTCTGGTTAAAAGTATCAGAACCTTCTATTTGACAATTTTCTGGGTACCGTTACCAGAAATCCGTGTAAATGTAACCTGAAGTTCTGGTAAGGTTAACCAGAAATATTTACTTGACAGTTTTCTGGTACCATAAGAATACAACGTTCTCGTCTACATAACCAGACGTTCTGGTAAATTTAACAAGATGTTCTCGTAAACTCAACCAGATATTCTAGTAGATGTCGATTTTCGTCTATTGAATTTCGATACTCTTCTATATTCATGGAGTCTTTCTAACCCCCTCTGAAATTAAAAGGACTACATGTTACATTTTCCCAAATAAAATAATTCAAAAAAAGTTTCCGACAACAAAGTGCAGAAACGATGTTCCGCTTCGATATAATGTCGCCTCCCTATAATCTATAGGTGAATATATGTAGTGATAAATGGCGATAGATACAACATCTTGAAGCAAAACTAGCGTATTATTGATGCGTTCTGTTTCTGAAACTATTCGTTAAGACTATTTTGTTCGTTATTTTACATAATATACATGTAGATGTAGATCACTTGGTCAATACCCACATTCTCGAACATAAGACAAAAGATAGATTTATGGAAATCGACAAAAGATGGCGACACTTCTGTTACCAGAAATATTAACCAGAACAGGTTTAACCATAAAAAATTAATCAGAGTTCATTAAATAGAATTTTCTAGTCATATTGACCATAATTTTTGTTGATGCTTTAACCTTCAGCTTTAAAAAGTCTGTAAAGAAATGTGGGGAATGTACATAGACCGTGCGCATAGAGCGAGGTAAATACATTATCGAGAGCGAAGCACGTGATAAATAGATTATTGAGCGCGATCAAAATCGCTTAAAAACTGTTTTGTTTAATTTTGATTGTTTTTAATACTTTCTGAATCATCAAAGATGAAAATGTAAATAGGCTTAACTTAAGATAAAATGAAAGTAAGAATTCACTTCTGTGTTTTTAATGTGAAATTACGTGTACAAAAAAAATGGTTTGATGACGTCAAACAAACAATACAGTTTCTCTAGGGTTTTGTGAATAATGATATTATTAAATAGTGATGAATTCCATTTTTCACGTCTTATTTAACGGTACTTTGGATGAATAATAATAAGGGTAACTTACATGTAATTACATATTAGAAGGCCTGCGTATCATTTTATATATTTAATTCATACGCATAGTATACGGACATGCTAATGCGCCTGACAAATTGTGCTTTTAAAAAAGATTTTGAACTATACGCATTAGGATGTGACAGTGTATTGCAAAAAGAAGAGTGACGATGTTTATGAGATCCAATACAAAAAAAAAGTTAAAGTATTCTTTCGATGTTTTCAAATGGAAGCCAAAAAATATGCACGATTCGATACTCCCAATCATGATATTAAATTGGATTATGGGTCTATGTATTTGGGAATACCCTTTGGGAAAACCACGACCTGTACTTACATTTATTTACGTTCTTCTAATGAATTCTTTTTACTGGTTCCTCGCTGTATTTCGTTATGAAGAGTTGAAAGTTGACAATTTAACGAGAACAGGCAGAAATGTTTTTACACTTATTGCATATTTCAGTATTATCATCGCCATATTTTCGATTATCATTGGCTGGTATCATAATAAGGTATGTCTTACGTTTGTTAACTATAGAGTCACTGAGAAAAAAATTTCGAACAATCAATTTGGTTCTTTTAAAAGCAAAAAAAAAAAAATTTTTTCTAACAAAAGCTTTTTTCCCAACAAACTATCTTCTTCAATAGACACAAATTTCGTTACGCAAACCAAAAAGCAATTTGTTTTTCTTTCCAATCCAAACTTTTTTCTCATAGTGTTTTCCGATTTAATTAATAACAGTTCATAACCATATCTACATGATTGTGTCTACAAACTAATTAGAGAAATTCACTTTGTTTAAGACGTTGAAAGACAATATTAAAAGATTGGAAGATTTGGACGTATCGTTAGCGCTTTTAGACCTTCCAAATAACTATCAAAAAATTTTCAATACTACGATGTTAAAAACAGCAACGTGGCTTATCATGGTTTTAGTTCTTTTAGCGATTGACATACAGTTCTTACTATTAAAGTTCGATTGGCTGGAATGTCTATACGCTCTTTTCATGTTTCAATGTCCACTTCATCTCAATTCTGTGGTTGACTTCACCTTTACATCAATTGTGAAGTAAGTGCATTTCAATGCAGTATTAAAATAATTTTACTCGGTACGATGAAGCACGTTTACATAATGTTTTATTATATCCTGTAAAATTATTCTCTTTTTTTAATAGTTCTCCATTCTATGAGCTAATGAATAGTCTAATTTATTTATTCATTTAGTAAAAGTTTTATAGTATATATATATATATATATATTATAAAAGTTTCACTATATTAATTATGAAAAATTTTAATTATTCTTTTAAATCCAGTATCATAGGAATCAGATTTAAAGATATTAATTTACATCTAAAAAGACATTTGGAAAAAAAACCAGAGCCCAAAAATGTTAGAGAATCATATTCAAAATACAATAGAGTAAGTGCTTTAGTTATGTCAACCGAATATAGCGACATGTTAAATGAGAAAAAAATAGAAAAACAATCACTGATACTAAGCCGGTGAGTAATTTAATTTTGTGACACTAAAAATTTGTAATGTATAAATAGTACCAAATATCAGTTATTAAATATCGAGACATTTTTAGTTCAACTATTAAAATTATACATAGGAAAACTTAATAAAACTATCAAAATTTCGTATATTAAATTCTCACCCTAATGAGAAGGTGTTGATTTCATGTAAAATTTGACTTAGTCGAAGTTCATCAAATCTCTACGTTTTTAGACACCCTGAGTAAGAAAAAACGATTTTTACGAAATTGTCTGGTCTGTTTGTGGTCTGTCTGTATCATGTTGTCTGTAGTCGGTAGCCATGATGATTTTTGCAAAAGTGGTCAGATTGGATTTGCTCGATATATGAAGTGTGAAGAAAACGGTAATTAAGAACTTTTCGGAACTCCGTCCCAGTTTTCAATTCGTGTTTCTTTAAAAGCCTTGATTTTAGACAAATTGAATATTTCATAAACTATCCAAACCTCAGTTCGGGTCGTTTAAAAAAAGGTAACGCTTTAGGGGGTGGGGGGTCACCTCGAGCGTTACGCCAATGTAAAACTCACAAACACTTGCTATAGAAAAAGTGTTATAAAGGAGGTGGGGGTACAAAATTCCAGGAAAAAATGATACCTTTTTTTTAAACCACCTTATCGAGTATTACAGAATACGTTCGCGTTTTATTTAATATATACATACTTTTCATGAAACGTTTAATTAAACTAATAAGTAGTAATGATATGTGCATTAAAGGATTCATTTATATTTTTCTCAGATATCTTCATATGGAATTATCGAATATAGCCCGGGAAATTAACAATATTTATCAAAAACAAATGATGATGGAAATAGTATCATATTTGATTATATTAACAGGACTTTCGTATTATTTGTTCTCTATGGCTTTTTTATCTATTCGAATATTCCCTCTTAAAACTGCACAATTCATTAGCGGCTGCGTTTGGGTTATTGTATATACTTACAGACTACTCAATATTACATCTAATTGCGCAAAAGCTAGTCTGGAGGTAACGATTTTTCATATAATTTAGAGGCATATGAATAACATATTGATATTTGGATTCTTAAGACATTCTTTGACGAAAATTTAATAATTTCTTTGTTCACATACAGGCACAAAAAACTAGAGACATACTGTATGAGCTAAAGAGTTTACATGAAGATCAAGAATTAAAAGAGGAGGTGAGAAAATGAGACAAAAATATTCTTCTTTAAATTTGAACATAGAATATTAGAATCAGTAATATTTTATAATTATCAGATTGAACAATTTTCGTTACAACTGACCCAAGGTCCCTTAGTATTCAGCGCATGTGGATTGTCAACTCTAGATTACCCCCTTGTGCAAAGTGTAAGAACTTATTATCACATTTCATTTATTATAAAAAAAATTGAAGAATTATTAATTAATTAATTTTTAGTTCACAGGATCAGTGATGACATACCTCGTTATATTAATACAATTCAGTACAGAAATAAGCGAATGAATTATGTGAATGATATACAACATTGTTTACTATTTAGACTGACAATTGGTTTGTGGATTTTTTCTAACGAAAATCTTTGTTTGACCCGAGTAACAACAAGTGCACTCGACGACTCTGGCCAAATATCCTACATGGCGCAAATTATACCTCTGTATATTGCGTTATATTCCAATGCCTCTCACTCTTTTGTTACTTTTTTATTAAAAAAAAAAAACAAGTGCATCAAAGATAGTCAGTTTTTTGTGAGGTTTTTTGTATCATCTGTAAAATTCTACTTTTTACGCTAAAGCTCATATGCTCCGGGACCTTTCATATATTAATATGGCATAAATATTCTCATTATTACCAAATATCTATAAAATAAAGATTCATTTTACGCATGAATAAATAATTGTTTTACTGTATTCATAATGTCACTTTTACTAGATTCTTTAGCATAAGTTAATATAGTTCAGTTTACTATTAGTTGATAATTGTTGCAACCTATAATACGACTTTAGTAAAATAAACTTGAAAAATTAAGGCATATAATACAATGTGATGTTCTATGAGGAAAGAGCCCATATTGTCGATATGGAATTAGGCATAAGGGCATATATAGTCGGAAGAATTTCCCACACTGTCATAGAAAAAACAGAAGATAAACTTTACGTCCGTTTGCAATGAAAGATTCGCTGCAACAAAAGTTAATTTTACAGGATAAACTGTAAAGTTGGTGACTGCCTTAAGTGCATGTATTACATTTTTTGTTCGAACACAAAAGTAACCCACTTTCGGTCACCTCTATGACATAAATATAATGAAAACAAATAAAACATACATTCAAGTATGATTTCCCATTGAAAATCCAAAATTGATACTTTTGACCATTGTTCACAAAAAATCAAATATCTCCTAAACCTAGATCGACAAAGGCGAATTTATCAACTCGACTAGTTATACATACTAGGCAGTCTGATAAGTCCCTGAAAAATGAAACACGGAGACGTTTTTTTGGCCAAAGTCGGTTTTATTTTTCAACGTACTCTCCTTTTAGGTTCATACAGCGAGTCCAACGATTTTCTAACCTTTTGATACCGTCCGAAAAGTACTCGATCGGAAGGTCTCCAAAATGCGCCTCAGTTTCAGCTATGAGCTCCTCATTTGAGTAAAAACGCTTACCGGTGAGCCATCTCTTCAGGTTAGGGAACAAGTGATAATCGCTGGGGGCCAGGTCTGGTGAATACGGTGGCTGAGGAACCAATTCGAAGCCGATTTCATGCAATTTTGCTTGTGCGACTAAGCATGAATGAACAGGCACATTGTCGTGATGATAAAGCGGTTCTTTCTTCTTCAAATGCGGTCGTTTTTCGGCGATTTCGATTTTCAATCAGTCCAATAATGATGAATAGTATGCTCCGGTTATGGTTTTACCTTTTTCAAGATAGTCCACGAACATTATGCCATGTGCATCCCAAAATACGGAGGCCATAACCTTTCCAAGCCATTGTTGCGTTTTTGGACGTTTCGGAGCACTTTGGCCCGGTGGAACCCACTGCTTTGCCTGTTGCGTTGACTCGGGAGTGTAGTAGTGGATCCAGGTTCAACCATGGTTATGAATCGGCGCAAAAACTCG
>NC_046658.1:69834347-69848076 GCF_010883055.1 Belonocnema kinseyi
CAACATCATATCATGGATTTTTTCGACATTTTCTGGTGTAGTGACCTCTTTTGGGCATCCAGATCGTTCAGCATCAACTGTGCTCGTACGGCCACAACGAAACTCGGTAAGCCACTTATGAATCGGTCCAATCGACGATGCAGAGTTCGGGTAATACTTATCCAGCTTGGCCTTGGTCTCGGATATCGTTTTCTTGCGAAGATAGTAGTGTTTGATCAAAACTCGAAACTCAGATTTTTCCATATTAAAAAAAACTCGGAGGTTAGTCGCTTCTCAGTGATGTAACTTGTAAATGCGTAGACATAAATGGCTGAAGTTTTGACAGGCGTCATTTGAAGGATCAAGCTCGACAAAAATGGTTCACATTAGTGAATACTAATGCCATCTCTTAGAATTTTCAGGTACTTATCAGACTGCCTAGTATATTAAATGTTTAATTCGATATTTTTCTTGCTTGAAATAAGTATGATATAATTTAGGAAATTAAAATTGCAATAAAATCAAATTTATAATCATATTTAATGTCCAATAATCAAAATAATGTATATAATTCCTGAAAATAAAACCAAAAACCCAACGATAAAATTTGTTCAATAGCCATAAGATGCTCCTATTGTCATATCAAAAAAGATACTCCTTTAAAAAAAATTAGTTCTCTGCAAAAAAATAAATAAGTGAAAAGAAAAATGACAAAACAAACAACCAAATGTCGTATTTTTTATATTTATTATTATTCAATCACAATCAAAAAAAATGTATAACTAATAATAAGCAAAGTTTGAGTACTCATACAGCACCCTTCTCAAGGTAAGAAAAATTGGAGCTGGCAAGAACAGTAACTCAAGTATCATACAGAGAGAGAGAACATCGTTGTTTCGTTGTTGTTCCACCCTGCTCAAACTTATCTTACCTTGATAAGGATGTTGTATGAGTATCGAAAAGTTGGTGAATATTAGTTATAAGTGTTCTTTTATTGTGATTTGATAATAGCAAAGTTCAATGGAACATAGGGACGTACAGTAGAGTAATTAGGCACTCGCAACTGCGCAATAAAGTAACAAGGCACTTGAAGCTGCGAAGTAGAGGTGCATGTCACTTACTGCTCGTTTTGTCTTTTTTCACATGCAAGAGTGTTAAAAGCCAGTTAAGGTCCGAAATCATGTAACTTTTAGATCGATATCATCATATTAGTATCGCAAAATAGTGTAGGTGAGAGTCCGTGTCGTGCTGCGCATGCGCGCTGTTCAGTCCATGCGTTAATTTCAAATAAATATATCATTCATACTAATTTACATTTAATTGGCTTTGACTTATTGTAGTAATAAGAAATTAATAATCTTCATAGGAAGCTCAATATCTATTTAATTATTAATTTCATAAGATAAGTGAAGACTTCCACAAAATGTTACCAGGTTTTTGAATGATCCCTTTAAGTTGCATTTTGTAAGATAATTCAAGACTTTAAAAGAAAATGTGATCAGATCGTTTAAGTCTCGCTTTAAATGTTATTTTAATAATATAACTGCAGAATTCAACACGAAATGTTATCCGATTGTTAAAGTATCGCTTTAAGTGTAATTGTAATAAAATACCTACAGAATTAACACAAAGTTTAATCAGATTATTTAAGTATCATTTTAAGAATTTAAGTGTTATTTTAGTAAGATACCTGTTGATTTCAAAAGAAAAAGTGATATAATTGTTTAAGTATCTCTTCATATCACAATGCATCTGTAAGTTAACATTATGTACACTCCTCAACAAATTGCCTTATGTAAATTAAAAAATAGAATCTTTGCTAGAAAATAGTGTTCCCCTTTTAGTCTCATTAACCAACATTCATTCGCTTGATTAAATTGTAAAATACAATTCAGGTAAATATTTAAAAATAATATATGCATATAATAATAATAATAATAATAAATGTGCTAATTAGAAAGTTCAGAAATTTTTCTTTGATACAAATTAGTACAATATAATAGCTAAAATGAGTGACATAAAATTATAATTACTCTACAGACTAATAAACGCAAAATTTGATATTTTTATATATCGATTTATATTTGTGTTTCCTGATGATAGTGCGTAACTTATTATTATTTAACCCTTTTTATAGTAGATACGGTCTTTCCAGACAAAGTCGCTGAAATTGTAAATAGGCGTAACTGCAAATTTGTACAGAAATCGATAAGAATACATCTTTCTTTTCGTAAAATCTAAAAATTTAATATTTTGTATATAGACAGCCGCTTTTGGTTGTTTAAACCTGGTTCAAATGCAAGTGTGGTACGTTATATTTTTTTCACTTCCAGCGTACAGTTGAGGTCAGACAACTCAGCGGCGCCACTAATCACAAAACAAAATATCATATAATGCATACCTTTTTGCTATTTTTTTGCTATTTTTTACCAAAAAATTTTTTTTTGCTCTATTAGCTTCGAGAAAACAGGGCGGGGCTAGCTTGCCGGCAACTCAGCGGCGCCCTCTACAAAAATCAATAAATTAAACAAAATGACTAGGTTAGATTTTTTTGCTATTTTGTGCTTTACAATGAGCTATCGATCGCTTTTGTAAGGTCAACATTTATTAAAAAAAACTACCCCCTGTAATGGAAAAAGTATTTTAAAAAAGTATTTAAAAAATTACTAGGCTAGATTTTTTGCTATTTTTTGTTTCACAATGAGTTATGAATCGCTTTAGTAAAGTTAACCCTTATTTTAAAAAACTACCCCCTGTAATGAAAAAATGTATTTAAAAATAGTATTGACAAAATGACTAGGATAGATTTTGTTGCTTTCAAATGTGATATTAAACACTTTTGTAAAATCAGCCCTTATTTAAAAAAGCAACCCCCTGTGCTGCACAAACGTATTTAAAAAAATGAAAAAATCAAGATGAGAAGCAAGTGTAAACCATAAACACGATTTTTCTAAAGCATAACTAAGAAGCAAAATTATTGCTCATCCCTAATCGTTACAAAAACAACCCCCGAATTTGTATCCGGATACAAAACTGAAGACTAAAGTCAAAAATTGTATACATTAACTTTTGGGACTTTTGTCCTCCTGATTGTTGTGCTCTCTCACTATTCTCCAATGACATATGCAATGCTCGAAGTACACTTAAAAAGCATTAACAATGCTTTTGTAAAATTAAATCTGATATGAAAAAACAATATCTTGTAATGAAAACATGTATTGAAACAATTCGATATCTACATAGATAGAACTCACTTATAAAATAGTAACATGGTACTTTTAAGCGTAATTATTTCTCACACCTATTCGTTACAAAAATAACTGCTGCAATGTATATCATTTTCTAGTCTATGTTTGTATATTCAAAAAATATAATTTACCTTTTTCGATGCACCTTTTAATGCTTTTAATTAACTTCCAGCGCGACAAAGAGGTCTCTCAAGATAGCACCTCTATAAACGAAATTCCCAAATTTCTTTGTATCAGAATTAAGGACTTTTTTAGGATCTTGAACGCAACAACAAACAATTTCTAAAAACCACCCCTCCTAAAAAATACCCCCTATTTAAAAACTCAAATTCGGAAAAAATAAAAAACACCAGAATTTGGGCTTCCGAATGCACGCACAAATCTAAAACCTACCCCATTCTCAAAAAACCACCTTCTTGCGAAAAATAAAATATGCAAAAGACAAAATGCACCAGATTTTGGGCTTATTTTGGGCTCTCGAATGCACCAAATAAAAGATCATAAAAACCAACGCTATGTACAAAAACACGAACCCAATAGTAAAATTGTAAACCTCAATATTGGCAATTTGGAAGGGCCCAAAAATTAGAGACTCTATTGATAATGGAAAATTCCCAAAAAGATTATTTTTTGATAAAGTTATATCTACGTGGTACAGAGTGGTTGATTTTAGACGTAAAGGGTTGGAGCCAACAAATTGGAGTCGGTATTTTCGAGGAGCCCAAAAATCATCTACTCCATTGACACTGCAAAATTCTCAAAAGGATTATTTTTTTACAATTTCATATCTACGTGGTTGAGAGGGGTCGATTTTAGACGTTAAGGGCTAGGGCCGAAAAGTCGGAAAGGGTATTTTTGAGGAGTCTAAAATTCAGAGGCTCCATTGTCACTGAAAAATCCTAAAAAAAATTATTTTTTGACAAAGTTATATCTACGTGGTAGAGAGGGGTTAATTTTAAACGTAAAGGGTTGGACCCAAAAATCGGAACGGGTATTTTCAAGGAGCCCAAAAATCAAAGACTCCATTGACTATGAAAAATTCTCAAAAATATCATTTTTTTACCATTTCATATCTACGTGTTAGAGAGGAGTTGATTCTAGACGTTAAGGGTTTGGAGCCAAAAAATTAGAGTCGGCATTTTCTAGGAGCCCAAAAATCAGATACTCCACTGGCACTAGACAATTCTTAAAAGGACTATTTTTTTACAATTGCATATCTACGCGGTGGAGAGGAGTTGATTTTAGACGTTAAGGGTTGGAGCAAAAAGTCGAAAAGCGTATTTTTTAAGAGCTCAAAAATTCAGAGACTCCATTGACACAGAAAAATTCTAAAACAGATTATTTTTTGACAAAGTTATATCTACGTGGTGGAGAGAGGTTCATTTTAGACTTAAAGGGTTGAAGCCAAAAAATTCGAGAGGGTATTTTCGAGGAGCCCAACCCCTAAACGTCTAAAATCAACCCCTCTTTACAACGCAGATATGAAATTGTGAAAAAATCATCTTCTTATAATTTTTCAGTGTCAATGGAGTCTGATTTTTGGGCTCCTCAAAAACACCCTTTCCGAGTTTTTGCTCCAACCCTTAACATCTAAAATCAACTTATCTCTACCCCGTTTATATGAAATTGTAATAAATAATCCTTTTGAAAATTGTCTAGTATCAATGTAGTATCTGATTTTTGGGCTCCTAGAAAATACCGACTCCAATTTTTTGGCACCAACCCTTAAGGTCTTAAATCAACCCCTTTCAACCACGTAGATATGAAATTGTAAAAAAATAATCTTTGTGATTATTTTCCAGTGACAATGGAGGCTCTGAATTTTGGGCTCATTGAAAGTCCCCGCTCTAATTTTTGGGCTCCAACCCTTAACGTCTAAAATCAACCCTTCTCTACCTCGTAGATATGAAATTGTAAAAAATTCATCTTTTTGGGAATTTTCCACTATCAATGGAGTCTCTAATTTTTGGGCTCTTCAAAATTGCCTGTATCGAGGTTTACAATTTTACTAGTGGGTTGGTGTTTTTGTACATGGTGGTGGTTTTTATGATCTTTTATTTGGTGCATTCTAGAGCCCAAAATAAGCCCAAAATCTGGTGAATTTTGTCTTTTGCAGATTTGATTTGTCACAAGGGGGTGGTTTTTTGAAAATAGGGTAGGTTTTGGATTTGTGCATGCATTCGGAAGCCCAAAATAAGCCCAAAATCTGGTGTTTTTTGTTTGTTCTTAATTGGGGTTTACAAATATGTTGTATTTTTTGTAGTAGGGGTGGAAGGACAGAAGTCCCAACAGTTAATGTATACCATTTTTGACTTTAGTCTTCAGTTTTGTATCCGGATACAAATACGGGGGTTGTTTTTGTAACGATTAGGGGTGTACGATAATTTTTCTTCTTAGTTATGCTTTAGAAAAATCGTGTTCATGGTTTACAAGTGCACACAAAAGTGTTCAATATCACATTTGAAAGCAACAAAATAGAAAAAAAATCTAGTCTAGTCATTTTTTCAATACTTTTTTTTAATACTTTTTTTCATTACAGGGGGTAGTTTTGTAAAGAAGGGTTGATTTTACAAAAGTGTTTAATATTACATTTGAAAGCAAAAAATAGCAACAAAATCTAGCCTAGTCATTTTTTCAATACTTTTTTCATTACAGGGGGTAGTTTTTTAAAAGAAGTTTTGAATTTACAAAAGCGATACATAGCTCATTATTAAGCAAAAAAATCTAGCATAGTCATTTTTTTAATACTTTTTTTGAATACTTTTTTCCATTACATGGGGTAGTTTTATAAAACAAGGGTTGACTTTACACGATTCATAGCTCATTGCAAAGCAAAAAACTATCAAGAAAATCTAACCCAGTCATTTTGTTTAATTTATTCGCACCGCCCTGTTTCCTCGAAAACTATTAGAGCAAAAAAAATTTTCTTTAAAAAATAACAAAAAAATATGCATTATATGCCGTTTTCTATTATTGACACAAAAAATGCAGAAGTATCAATTTGAGGTAGAAAATTGCATCAAAATGTTGCACACTGGATATTTGCATATGTTACATAATGAAATTGTCAACTGTTTGCAACGATTTGATAACCTGTGTTTTCGTTTGCACACCTTTTATTACAATAAATGTAATAATCATTAATACGATGCTGCTATTGTACAGTCTAAATTCTTCATGTCATCAGAATCTGTTGTGACAAGATTCTAATTTTGATTCGTGTATATTGCAAATATTTTATCTTTGCATTATATTATCGTACAAGATTTTAAATTGGCATGAATTAAATATATCTTCAGTGAGTGCTTTTGATAATTTCCATTCAAATAATACTGGTACCATGGTGATGCGCAATATTACAGAATCAATATTTCCCTATCTATACGAAGAAATTAGATCATTCTTAAAATGTACATAATGATCGGTAAGAATCTGGACAAAATTACATTTTAGTAGATTTCACAAGAAGTTTATTTTATCAACTTGTTTTCTCTAAATTGCACTGAATTTTCTATAAAATTTAAGAAATTCGAAGCTTCTCATTCATTTGTAGATTTTCTTCATATAAATAAAAATTATCGTATTAATTGATTACTGCTGTAGGAAAAATTATACTTTCAGATTGAAAGTGAATTAATAGATTGCCATAAATAAATAAATCTTTAAATTTTTGTTCCACTTACAATCAGTACAATTTTTCATGCATCCTATCTTGAAAGCTAGTTATTCGATCAATGAAACACTCACCGTCACGCAATTTTAAAGCGCAGTAATACTTTCGATTGATTTTATGGCTGCACAAATAGAATAGGAAGGTGCAACTGGCAGAATTATTACGAAATGAATCTATTCAGAAGTATGACTTTCAAAGGCCAATTATTAATTGTCTTGAATTCTTTATGTAATATATTCATGTTTTAATTAGAAGATTATATATTGTAATAAACACTCTATAAGATTTTCGCTAAACATTAGTGTAATTGAGTTCTCAATAATTAAGATCCATGCAGCTCTATTTCCACTTTCATAATCAATTTCTTTTAGAATCAAAAGATACGTCACTTTATTTAATACTTTAGTTTAGTGGCAATCTAGGAGAAAATATTATTATTTTCCACAGAAAAACGAAGAAATACTTCTTCCATATCAACTATAAATATACTCCAAACCTACTAGCTGCAATTTAGAGTTGGAAAGACTAATATTTTCTATAGCAAATTGAATTTAGGGAAATTTGTATTCACAATTTAAGTAATAACACGGTGCTTGCAATAACTAGCAGTTTAAAAATAGGTTTGAAAAATGTCCATTCTCAATGGGAAGATGCAAAAAATAGAAAAGTCAGTGTCGCATGATATCATTTTCGCCGGTGTTCATAAGGAGGATCAAATTCCTAAATCTCATAATTTGGGTTATTACAGAAAAAAATCTCCGTTTTGTGTCCTCGAGCATCCGTTTTCGATTCCCACTAGTGCTACTTTCTTCTAACATTATTTTTTGTTTTTAAGCTTAGATTATACTAATAATGTCAAATTGTCTATGACAAAGCCAGCGGACGCGGGCTCGGTTTGCGGATAGAGGGTCCCTGTACCAAGGGTTCCTGCCGAATATGGTTACAATAATTGATGAGCAGTCACAGACAATTACCTAGGGATAGTCTCCAAGAAATAACCCTCAAGCGGATGCTTAACAACCATGCTGAAAGCTGGATGGCACCTGGGCAAGGTGTCTTAAACGATGACTCTTAGATTCCTGGCGACCTCTCTGAGTATGGAGTCTTATCTTTGCATGCGGGGTTCTAGAATAGTGAAAGACGGTTAGGGACCGTTCAAAAAATACGCAACACTTTTTCCTAACATTTACCCCCCCCCCCCCCCCCCCCCCCCCCCCTATTGAAACGTTACGTATTCTTTGAACGGCCCTTCACGGAAAAACGCTGGTGTTAAATTTGTTGCAGCTCAAATTTCATTGGTCTCCCAATGAGCATTTGTGAGAATTTTTAGTCTCAAATTTATTCCTTCGCACGTAGTTGCGCATCTGAGCATCTAGGGGAATGTATAATTTGGAGACTGAATTTTGGTTCATCCCGAGAGTTGTGGAGTGCTAAACCATGCTGTAAGCTACCTGGACAGACGTTAAAGAAACTATTCGCTTTGCAATATGAGATTAAATAATTGTTAATGAGGAAACTAATTGAAATAATATTTACCTGATTTCCAACTTTCTTTCATTTAACAGTGCGTACTAGTCACTTAGAATAAAATGATAACCTCCTAATGCAACTTCCAAATGTTACGTTAGTCACGTCCGTGGACATTTAAACTAAAGCCGGCATGTATAGAAAAAGTCATGACCGCCAATTAGGTATTTTCACTTCAACCACCAGCTATCTTCACTTTGTTGAATACAGACAATCTAGAGGAAATTTCTTCGAACAAACATGCATCAATCTCGATACAGATGGTCACGACTTAGTATTAACATCCCGGCTTTGGTGGTTTGTATATCACGTCGGTTTCGAGTAACCTAAGATTTGGAAATTATGCTACGCCAAGTACAATTTTTATTTCAAGAGACTAATATTCACTGGTAAATAGGAGGAAATTAAAGGTTAGGTAATTATTATTATGACTTGACTGCTTATCAACATATCTATTTCACCCAAATAACGCCCGACAAAATCATTTGACAGGCGACTGACAATTTGTAGATGACACTTCACGTTGCTTTGGATGAGAAAAAACAGTCTCAAAATAATACTTTTCCCCTAGATTCTCATAATGAATCTGGGTGGCTCAAATTTGTTGCAACTCAATTGAACATCCATTTTATTGTACTTTGGAGGATCGGCGATTTTCTGTTATAGTTCTTGAATTTTGCTTCAATATGACTGCATTTTTTAATTTATAATAAACTAGCGTAAACCCTCAGCTCTGTCTGTATGTGGGAGTTTTGGCGCCGGGAGCAAATCGACAATAAGTTCGCTATCAAAAACATGCAAATAACCTGCCCAAGGACATGATTTATTACTGTATAAATTTTCACGACTTTTCGTGCAAAGTTTCAGAAGTTATAAAAGAAAAAACATACAGATTTTAATATAATTTCCTGTCCAGAAAGTAGTCGGACTGAATTAGTTTAGAAAAAAATTGACAATATCAGTAAATCGACTTAATAATCTCCAAAGTGGAACCCTTTTATATTAACATAGCGTTTTCACTGACTCTGCCTATCACGGAAGGCCCTATCAAACACAAAAAATGGAATGAACTTTCAATCCCTCGTCACGGCCTCTTTAAGGGCCTTAGCGAGCTGTGGTGCCGTTTTTGCATGACCCATTTGAGTCAGGGGAAGAAAAAGAAGTCTGAGGGAGCAATGTGTGGGCTGCAGGGTGGCTGGGGAAGCGTCGGAACACGGTGTTTAGCCAGACACTCCATGACAGCGAAGGCAGTGTGATCACTTTCACCAAGTTCTCGTGATGTTTGGTCGTTGAAGAGCATTCTGAGCGTCTATCGTCCTGAACATGCTCTCTTTCCTCGTTAAAGAACGAGGTCTATCCCTTCGATCATTTTCAATCTTTCTTCTAATCTATAACCACCTCTATTTTTTTTAATCCCAATCTTCCTGACCATGTCTGTCTATACGCCTATTCTTTTTCTATTCGTTAGGCAATCTAAAATCTTGTCTTTCTTTTTCAATCCCTATCTTCTTATCTCATTGAATCTTTTTCTATGTTTTTTAAAATCTAAGATAGCCTTATGTTCTTGAATCCTAATCTTTCTATCTAAATAAATCCACAGGTTATCCGCCTTTATCCTTTTCTATCCGTTAGGCAATCTAAGATATCGTCTAACTTTTTTAATTTACTATTTTCTATCTTTTCTGAAATATAAGATAGCCCTATCTTCGTGCATTCCAGTCTTTCTATCTAAAGCAATCCTCCACTTACCTATTTCTATACTTTTCTATCCGTTGGGCAATAATAAATGTCGTCTATCCTTTTTAATACCTATATTCATATCCAAGTGACTCCATTTCTATCTTTTTTTAAATATGAAATAGCCCTATCTTCTTGAATCCTAGTCGTTCTAGCCAAACTAATCCTCCGCTTATCCACGTCTATCTTCAACGAGGCGCGCGCTAGTTGACGTACATCCCTGACTTAGTACCGACATGTTCCCAGTAGGTGGCTGACTGCACAAGTCACAAAAAAGTGAAATCATTTGCACCGTCTATAAGAGGAGAGTCACTAAATGACTTTGCAGAGTTCGAACTTCGACTAGTAAGTCGTAAAGCTAGGGAATTTTATTGTCAGGTGTATAAACACTTGCTGGGTTAATACTATTCCACGGGAGTTTGAAATTCGAAATATATCATTATTTCAAAAACGGATAATAATACTTCATTTTATAATGGATTGAAATGAATAGAAATTAAAACGATATATCGTTTATAGTGGCAAGTAGAGTTCCGAAATCGGAGGCGAGAATCGATTCTCAAAAAAAGTGTTGATTCTGAGAATCGAAGAATCGATTCCAACTCCGATTTCCTCACTATAAAAAAAGACCGCCATTATTTAAAATTTAGTGCATTCATTTTAAGTCAGATTAACATTTAACTAATATTATAATAAATAAATATAATATGTATAATATATGTTTAAAAATATATTCAGATTACTTTAATTTAAAAACCCGCTATTATAGTAAATTTAATTTTAATGCATAAATAATTTGGTGATGAACGAATAAACAACAATATATTTTAAAGTTTTAATATTATTTTTATTTTTACTGTTCCCATAACGGGGAACAGAAGAAAGGTTCTATCAATATGAATAATTTGTAATATAATTATATGTAACTATACATTTATTTGTAATATAACTATAAATATATTACAACGAAAAGAAAAAAATGTTCATTTCGATTTCCCTTCATAAAATATAAGAAATCGGCTTAAAAAAAGATCGGATCCTACTCAAAACATCTCGGTAGTATTTAAATAAAGATCATACAAAAACGGAAAACGCTTTCACGGCAATAATTATTCTAAGAACCGAAAAATTAAACCATAATTGGAAATGAATGTGTAAGATTAGTTCTAAAGTAAGAATAAATTTCCACGCCTATTGCCACATTGCTTGGTCCAGTGACCCCAAAAATATACCCCAAATACAACAAACACGGCCCGACTTATTTATCATTGTAACGGGTTGTCGCTTCGTGTTCATCATAAGCACCCTAGCGCAAGCCTTGCACGTCTAATACGAGAAACAAATATTAGAGAATTGACGTGGAATCGGGGCTCGAGAATCGATTCTGCCTTCAATTCCACCGGGCGGAATCGATAGGCCCATGGGATCACAAGGAATAGAGTCAGTGATAGAGAAAGATAGACGTTTGTGGACACCATGGATAGAAAAAGATAGACAGTTGTGACTGTAAGGGATAGAGTCAGGGATGCAAAGAGATAGATCTAAGTAGACGCGACGGATAAGGCGTCGAAAGGAAAAGGTAGAGTTTGTAGGATGCAAAGTTTGCATTTGGGTGTGCATACTTGATCGAACCATGGCATCATCCCCGCAAGAAATTTTAATAATTTCATGGGTTTCAATAACGGTTTTACCGAATTTGAAGAAAAACTTTATCGCGTCACGCTATTCCAGTAAAGGGGTCGATCGCGAAGTGTGATGAGGCACCTTCTTCTTCTTTGCTTGTGGCCGCTTAGATTCAATAAACCATGTATCATGAGGCACCTTGACTGGGGTCTGTGTTCCCAATCTTTGGAACATTATAAACTGTGCTCGCGTCGTAAAATAAGTTTTTGGAATGACATGTACAAAAAATTCGATTTTAATGAAAAAGAGGTTATGAATTCTGAGTTCAGAGAAATAAATATTTTTTATTGTTCCGATAATCAATTTCATATTAAATTTTTATTTATTTCCGACAATGTGACTTAAAATACAGTCACTAAAATTACCAAAAATCAATTAAAAATTACTAATTACTGCAGTGATAAATGTTGTACCATACATTTTTTAATAACTTTGAGAAGACCTGAATTACAATTACTAATCAATTATTGTATAAATATTATAAAGTATATAATATTGTATAAATAATCAAATCATATTAATAATATTAAAACTAATATTTCTTGCTTGAAACTAAAACTTCTTATTACCATTTTATTAACATTTTGATACATTTGAAATGCTAAATTAAAGAAAAAATCTTTTTTTCTAAAGTCAGAATTAATAACGTTTTTTTCATCACAATCGCATTATTTTTCATCTATCACTCCAAAGTTCTAATTTACGTTTAAGAAATTACTTTGGATGCATTTTTCAATAATTATTTATTAATAATATTAAATCTGAATATTTATATAATTCAAAATCGGGGCGCTAACAGTGACCAATTGTGTTGTCGGTGTGAAGCAAGCGTAGTTTAAAAAGTTCCTATACCGAAAAAATATGTCATTATATTAGTTCAATAATACCTTAAACTAATACGCTACGCATAAATTAGAACTCAGTAGATAAAAAGTCGAACTGGATCTCTTCAATTAATTTGTAATTTTATCGGTTTGAGTATAGAACCGACGCTATAAGAATACCGAATTACATCGATTAAGTAAGTATTGAAATGGAGCAGTTCTTCATGTAAAACTCGCATCATTCATAAGTTGAATATCAGCTGTTCTAAAGCATCGAAACAGATACTGTTCCACTTTTGTGTCGGGTACGTAACGAAATTTGAATCACAGTGCATCGATATAGATATACTCGCTATGCTTCGCTCCGTTCGACTCTTTCGGTTCGAATGACGACGAACAGCGACGATCCAACGAATGTGTAACGTTTAAATTTAAGAGCACGCGAGATTTGATATTTAAATAATTATTCTTCAATTTTTCCCAACACATATTGTCCGGGGCCTCAGCTCAGCGCAATGCTCATGCAAAGCTCCTAAGTTACAGATTCGTTGGATCCTCGCTGTCCGTCGTCATTCGAACCAGCAGAGTCGAACAGACCGAAGCATAGCGAGTAAATCTATATCGACGCACTGTGATTCAAAGTTCGTTACGTACCCTATGCAAAAGTGGAACAGTATCTGTTTCGATGCTTTAGAACAGCTGACATTTAACTTATGAACGTTGCGAGTTCCACATGAAGAACTGCTCCATTTCAATACTTACTTAATCGATATAATTCGGTATTGCTATAGCGTCGGTTCTATACTCAAACCGATAAAATTACAAATTAATTGAAGAGATCCCTTTCGACTTATTTACCTTTTTAACTCTAATTTATGCGAAGCGTATTAGTTCAAGGTATTATTTAACTAATATAGTCACATATTTTTTTCGGTGTAACGTTGAAAACACTGACTGGGGTACACTTTAAATTCGACCTACACTCCGGAAAAGCTCGAAGGCGATTGGGGACCGGTGTTCTGCTTAGCTAAGATCTACTACAACCCGAACTACGCGAA
>NC_046658.1:69848176-69857485 GCF_010883055.1 Belonocnema kinseyi
TTATGGCATTAACCTTAATATCGCTTCTCTAAATGCTCCTAGGGAAATCGAGTCAATTGTCGAGAAAGCGGAAAAGTTAGATAAAATCTTATAGTTTTTTAATGACGAATGGCGTTTTTTATGAATCACGATACCCGGTCCAGTATGGCACCTGTCACGTCAAAAATTCGGTCAGTAATTTCATGATATTCTTCATTAAATTCCTAAATGTTTTATGATGCGTCAGAAATGGTTCTACTGAGGTTTTTTAAGTTGCTGCAATCAAATCTAAAGTTGAAATTTCAATAGAAAAATGGCAGACACAATATGGCCTCTATAGCTCTGCCAATGTTCGGATCGAAGTGAGTGAATATTTTTTAGAACATGCCAGATAAGTATAATCACATAATGGTTGTTATGAGGTGTTTCCATGTATAAATTGGAGTTCCAAAATTTAAGATGGCCGACCCAATATGGCGGATATTCGCAAAATTAGCAGGATCATAAATATTTCAAAAGTTTCTAGCGTGGGCGACAGTTTTTCTCAATACGTTCATTGGGAATCTGTTTTTAACAAATGGAACTTGAAGATCGTCTATTTTCTTTGGTGATTACAAATTATGTATATTTTGTCTCTACTAGTTCATAACATTTGGAATTCGATATATCGACTCAAGGATATTTACCCGGCTATATTCAAAATGGTTGTCCTGGCGGACCGAATGAACCGAAAGGATACGCTACAGCGTACACTTATAGTACCTATATAATATCTCTTACGTATCATGCAACAAAAACTTTTAAAAAACAGTCAAATGTACCTTTAATTTATTTCAATTCGGATTCTACGTCAAATTTTTCGTGAGAATACAGTAAAAAAAGTGTTCAAAATGACACCGAAATCAATATCATTTTGATATGCAACAAAAATGTTTTATTTTTCCATGATACGGAAGGAATATTATACGAATACTATAAGGGTACGCTGTAGCGTATCCTTTCCGTTCATTTAGTCCATCAGTGTCTACAAACATTTTATTTTCTGCAAAAACTTTCAAAGTTTGCGCCACATTATGTCCATACAAATATTCGCTCACTTCAAACCGAACATTGGGAGGCTTATAGACGCCATATTGCATCCGTCATTTTGAATTTGGAAATTCCGAACTCAGATTTGAATTCTGCGAGCTAGAAAGCCCGCTATAACGATTTATAAAGCACCATGAATATATTTAGTAATTTAATCAAGAATATTATGAAATAACCGACCCGATTTAAATTACATGACTTTAGCTAACTTTTTCGCTTTTAAACGACCTTAAAAGTGTAACCAATTTTTGAGGGGGAGGGGGCTATTCAATTTCAAAAGATTGCCCTATATGTAGGGGCATAACATCTCTGTTAATATTTTATGTCCATTTTCGCCGCTTTTTAGTTGCTGAAACTCTGCTTCTACCTCTGGTGATATAAGGCCATCCACCTCTGGAGGATGTGGTGGTGTTGGATCATATAAAGATTGTAAAAGAACATCAATTACCCCTGTTTGCCTTTGCATTAAATTTCGTTCTTAAATTGTTTCCTTTTTCCATTTTCGTTTCAAACTTCGCACTTTCGTAATACAGACGCACTAAATTCTCTTGCATTGTGATATTCCACGGTATTTCTGTCGAGGTGGTTACCTGACCATGTCGCAGCTCATCATCGCCACTGTCCCGCATACTGGGTTCCCCAGCTGTGGCTCCAGAAGCGCCCCGACGATACCTGGGAATCGATAACATTTCAAAATCTTTAATATACTCTCCATTAGTAATGATGGGTTTTGGTGTTCTTCTTAATCCCTCTTCTCTTTATTATCAGCTTATTTGGCATGGGAAACCCTGTCAGTAGCAATGTTACCGCCAACATAGCTGTCAAAGACACGAGAGGAAAGCTCAAGCCCTACCGCGAGACCAACGCGAGAACACTTGCGGTATTATTATTATTATTATTATTATTATTATTATTATTATTATTATTATGATTACTATTGCTACCCCACTTTTTAGAGTAAATTATTTTCTTTTGTTTTAATATATTGAAGTTAAATCTTGTTTTTTTAACTTATTTTTTTTAATTTTCTGCTTTCCGTCTTAATAGAATGTTGTACTGTCATCAGAAATACTTATCTACGCAAAGTTTTAAGTCTATTGGATATGTGCAAGTGTGTTAAAAGTAAATGCAAGATTTGAGTCTGACAAATAAACATACATACACACACATACATACATACATATATACATACATACATACATACATACATAAATACATACATACATACATACATACATACATACATACATACATACATACATACATACATACATACATACATACATACATACATACATACATACATACATACATACATACATACATACATACATACATACATACATAAATACATACATACATACATACATACATGCTTGTAAACAGGTTTTCTTGGGTAACATTGTATTGTGAATTTTGGCTTTGAAAATAAAAAGAAGTGATCATTCCAAGCTAAAGTGGGAGGATATGTTTACGAGGGGAAAGGGTGTTGTCTCAAGTACCGACTACGGAAAATAAAACGAATTCATCTAAATCAGTTCACTTATAACATAAACTGTTGGAATGAAAAATTATATAACATTAGAAATTATCATACTTCATGGTTTTTTATTACGCCGATTAAATTTTCACACATGTTTTTGTACATTTTCATACATTATCAAGTCTATGAATAAGATGACCTCTCTTCTCACTGTTCAAGGTTAAACGTTAAATTCCATGTTGTTATAAGTCACAACAAAAATTGAACAGAAAACAAATTGAGATATAATGAAAATTTACGTTGGTTAAAATCGATGTCCCAAACATATTCCTGGATATAATAGTATGATACCTGGAATAATTATTATTGTTTATTAAAATGCATATAGTCATAGTTTCTTAAAAATGATATATATGTTATATTTGGTTTGCAAATTGATTTTCCATTTTCAGCTAGTTTGAATTGAATCTTTTAAAATAAAATGAATTTGTTTAAAATGTTCTAGTTTGAATATACAATTAAAACTTTAAATTTTTAAAAGTGAGAAAATTTGTTAAAGTGAAATTTAAGAAATTGTAAAAACTAATCCTTAGAAAAAATAAAATATCTTGCTACACAACTAACCAAGTCCACAACGATTTATGCAGTTGAATCGCTCTACATGAATAGTCGCAGTATAAAGACCATTTGTTGCACAAAGAACTTTAGTTCCAGAGTCCTAAAAATACTTTTTTTCAGTTAACAATTTTGGAAAAACAAATCGCTTTTCATTGTGAAAAAGACTGTTTAAAACTGTGTTTACTTACAGGACATTTTCGAGCACATATAATAGAGCGATGAACCTACAAGAAATATAATTTTAATCAGCCGAAGTAGTATTTATCCATGTTTCTACAGTATCATAAGTTGCAATTGCACACAAATTCCATGTAGTTGGAATTTTTGTGAAATCATATAGATATACAATGACAAAGATGAGAAAGTTACTTGTATTGAGTCAGTGATTGAACTATAAGCAGCATACTTTGGCGGATTATTCTTATACAAATTTTACTGTAACCTCTCAAAAAGAAAAGAAATATAAACATTCTGAATGTGAATAAAAAATACACCGTATACTATATATATATATTATTAGAATTTAAAACGACTGTTCTGAGTAAATTAAAACTCACTTTTTCTTGTCCGTTGTGATGAGGTTCCTACAAGAAATATTATGTTAATTAGTGGAAGTACCATAATGTTTCTAATGTTCTAAATTTTCAAATCTACTTTTGTCAATACAATTTTTTTCAAACGTTCACGTCTGTGTGTTTTTTTTATTAAAAAATTTTATTTAAAAATTTATATTTAATATTTATTATTTTTTATTTAATAAAAATTTATTATTTAAAAATGGCTGTTAAACGAAATTGTTTTTTCTTTTAATGCATTTAAAAAGTGTGCTCAATTTAATCGGATTAATCTTTCAAAAGTTATATTGCCTACAAATTATAGGCTAGAGACAGACAGACTGACAGACATAGTACTTAAAGTCATAAAGCGACGAAACGCGATGTGAAGCGGTATTGACTGGATGCGTCGGAATTTAATAAAAAAAATAACTTTCTTGCTGTTACTGAATAGGTAGGGATTCGTTTTTTACATAGAATGGTATAGAATGGAGGCGTTAATTTAATAATAATGTTAAAAAATAATACTATGTAATCAGTTTAGTATTGTCAATCCTCAAGAAATCATTTTTGATTTAGATATTTGGAAACTTTAATCATTGCACTCTAAATATGAATTAGCGATAAGTCATAGAACTTACCCAGATTATCTTAAAAAAACATTTCATTAGACTTTTCACTTCATTTTCAATACAAAGTAACTTGCATGTAACACAAATTATAAATGTAGATAAAACAATGTTTCAATTTTAAAATTGCAATTTTTTTAAAAAGCCCTCTAACGACTATTTTAGTTTTGTGCTTAAATTATCTGTATACTATCGCAGACATGCATTACGCAGAGTACCATTGAGTAACTAGACTTTTATGTTGATCTTGGTGCAGACTCACCGTGCAGGGGCACGGACTAGGAAGGAAATAGAAGACCGTGAAAAAGAGGCATCAAAAGGACAAGTTTTTAAAAACAATTTTTTTAAATTTTCTATTGTAGTTTTGAGACTGAAGTTTTATCAGTGTTTTATTCAGCATCAAGTCCTTCGGTACCTCTTCATCTCATAAATTCACTGTTTAGAGCTCACGCTATCGGTGATAAGCTGGACAATATTAATCTCTTCGAAAAGCTTTAAAAGATAATGCCTGTAATAATTTAACTGCGCTACCTTCTTCTCGACTCTGACCTTCATCACCCCCCCCCCCATTATTGAATCATATTTTGATATAGGGTCACCCACTTTTCAAATTGAGATTTACATCAAAAAGTCATATGAAAATTTTCCTCCGTGTTTTTCAAAAGATTTTATAGGCGGTGAGCTACCGGCCTCTATTTTTCAGAAGAATCTTGGAAATGGTAAGACGCTGCTTAGAGATTGGTTGGTGAGCAGCAGAGCAAAAGAAGCCATTTATTGTTTACCGTGCAGAATTTACAGGAAAGTTTCGCAAGCTTAAAAATCAGCTTTATTATCACCTGCAGGCCATTATGATAAAAGAAAGTTGAAGAAGCTACTCGGCAAAATCCCTGAAAATGAGAGTAATGTCTCACATAAAAAATTTTATATTCAGTGGAAGTTAGAATAGAGAGAAATAAAAACAGAAACTTCGTTGGGCTGTTTAGGTCCATACAACAGGAGAGAGAAGTGTGTAAAGAAATCTGAGGGCGAATTCTTGATGTAACTTTGTTTCTTGCAAAAAAGGTTTGGCTTTCCGCGGAGACAGTAACACAATTGGAGACCCTTCCAACTGTAACTAACTTGGAATCCTTAAACTTTCAACAAAATACTTGACCAGCTTCTTAATGATTACATACGAAAAGTTCGCTTTTTCCAAGAAAGCGGGAAAAGATTACAGGTGCATTACTTTTCGGGAGATATTCAGAATAAGTTTATGGTTATTTGTAAAAATAAAGTTGTAAATTATATTCTTCAAGAACACTGTTAAAAATTTCTGTAGGGATTTTCAGAGTCGCGTCACTGAAGCTTTATGCAGAAACCGTTTCTAAATTTTCCGAAACTGTAACAGAAATTTCAGCAACGGTATCTGCTTGAAACTCCAGTCACATGTATCACAAAATTACGTTGCAGTTTAGGAATTTTCAGTTACTGTAACTGAAAATTCCTAGAGGTTAAAAAATTTGTTTCGTTCATTATTTTGATACAAAACATGAAGTCTATATTTTTCCTAAAAACATAAATAGAAAAAAATTATAACTGAATTTTAGGCTAACCACTTCTTATGTATCTATACTATATGTACATGGATTGTATTAAATATATAATAAGAGTCCATCTTTTATGCTTAGAATTTTTTTTGACATTTAATATATTGAGTATATTATATAACATTGTTATTTACATATACAATTCGTTCGTATATAGACTTACTTAAATTTTTATTTTGAAGACAACTATATACTGCAAATTTATATTAAAATTAATGAACCAAACAATAATGTCTCTATACATTACATGTTTAGAGAACATTATTCACAAAATTTATTCAAAATGTTATTTTATTTATTGTAAATAATATTCGTGTGTAATTTTTTCGCGAAAAATTGAACTTTCAACCAGAAAATATGAATTTTCAGAAAACAAAATTAATGTGTAGCAAAATAGCTAAACCTTCAACCAAAGAAATAAATTTTCAACTAAAATACGAATACTGTATAAAAAAATGATTTCTCAAAAAAGTAGTTCAACGAAAATTTTCAACAAAAAAGTTGTTTCTTCAAACAGAGAAAAGATTAACTTTCAAGCAAACAGTAGCATTTTTATCCAAGAAAGATAAAATTTCTACTAAAACGGATGAATTTTTAAATCAAAAATACAAATTAAAAAAAAATGAATTTTAATCCAAAAAATACTTCATTTTGACATTTTAACATCGAAATAGAAGATTACAACAAAAAGTAAATCTTCCACGAAAATTATACTTCAATTTTTAACCTAAAAATGCGATGTTTTAACGAAACAGTTGAAATTTTAATAAAAAGGGCAACTTTTGGAAAAAACTGGTTTAATTTTTATAAAAGCAGTTGCATTTTTATCCAAGAAAAGTGTTATGTCTACTAAGATAAATGGATTCTTAAACCAAAGACAAATAATAAAAAAAAGTAATTAAATTTTTATCCAAAAAAGACTTCGGTTTCACTTTTCGGCATAAAAATATCAGTTATTAATGAAAAAAAATTGTCTATGTGAATAGTTGTATTTTCTACCCAAAAATATGAATTTTCAACAAAACAGTTAAATTTTTACAAACAAGAAAACAGACTTTAATACAAAATTCTTGAATTTTAAACCAGCAGCGGCATTTATATCGAAGAAAGATGCAATTTCTAGTAAAATAGATTATTTGTTTAAACAAAAAGAGAAATTTTCGAAAAATAGTTATGAAACTAGTTCAATTTTTAACACAAAAATTCAATTTTCATGCAGAAGGGATGTCTTTTCAATAAAAAGGATGATTTTCAAACAACTAATAAAATTTATTACTAAAAAGGTAATGTTGTAAAGAAAGCCACTGCAAACAAATAAATATAAATACATTGCAAACAAATCACTATCAAGAATATTATGCCATGCCGTTACCGCAAAACTTTATTTTTAATTTTTCTAATTTTCCATTTTATTTTACTTGACAGTTTCCCTAACCAATAAAAATCCCTGACTGTAAAAAAAATGGTTGTTAGCCAAGTTCGTTTTTACTCACCAGGTTAGTTCAGCGTGTGATGTTCCGAAAAATTTTGTACAAGAATAAAATGCTCCCCTCACGTAAAAAATCATAACAAAATCTTTCCAACACGCCGATTACTACCAATACTAAACCTTCATGCTTCGTCTGCTAGCCACACGCGCTCGAGAAGCGAGGAGTGCGCATGCAACTGCGCATTTCTTTACGTCACGATAACTTATATTTCTGTTACTATTTAGGAATCCTATGAAAATATGCGTAATTTTCAGAAATCGCTTCTGAAGTCAAATAAAAAATTAGTGAATTTACTATAAAATTTACGGAATTTAATTTGCAGCAACCTAGTTTCGTAAATTTGAGTTACTTTAGTATTTTAAATGTGTCGGAATTTTCCGAACATTTCTAACAGTGAACGTGAAAGAGCAAAGTATTATCTATTGATTGTGGTTGCAAAATCAGATTCCACTAACGTTAAGCAAACTGCATTTTTAATACGCTATGTCAACTTCACCAATTAAGATGGAAGAACATATAAAGTCAAAGAGCGATTGCCCAACTTTTAATATCAAAACTGGAAGCATTTAAAATTCTTTTGGCAGATTGTTGAGGGCAAGAATATGGCAACGGCAGCAATATGAAAGGTGCATACAGAGGAGTTCACATGATAACACTGGCTGCCAACAGGCTAGCTGTCTCACGACACTCAAATTTTTTTTGTCTTCGAGGCAAAATTGTAAACAATATTTAGTTCCATTCCACAGATATGAGAAATACTAAAGGAAAAAGATAGACTGGTCTCTTAATTCAAACTTCCGAACTTTCTGATTGGCTAGGATCGACTCCGTGAAACACCTAGATTATCCTCTTCCAAGAGTGACAGACGCATTTGATAAGGTGTCATTAATTAATATGAAAGCAGAATGCCGTGGTGATATCAATAGACTCAACACTTATTTACGCATCTTAAATTTTTTACTTATGGTATCTATTTGGGTGATAGTTTTAAAAACCATTGAAATGGTAAAGAAAGTAATTTAGGCTAGAAAGGCAACGTTTGACGTAACTCGTAAAAATTTAAAGAGCTTGGTTACAGAGCTGCAAAGCTCTATGTAATGAAGGACGTGGTATAATTTGGAGCAAAGCTGTTACTGGCAAAAAATTACAGAGGGTTTGAAGAAATGCACGAACTTGGTAAACGTTTCTTAGTTCTTTAGGAAATATGCATTGGATCGGAAGACGAATTTGAAAAATAAGCAACTGATCTGGTAAATGGATACCACACAGACCTGCTGCATGTGTTATTGGATAAAGCTAAGATGTTAAAGTCTATTTTTGTTGCAAATTTCGGTAAAGAAACACTGCAAACATTATAAATGAAAAAGAACGAATCTCAATTATTTGTTTCCAAATCTGTGAATTACCCTCCGCATTTTTCATACGATCCCCATAAAAGTGGCTAGTGCTGAGAGAACATTTTCTTGTCTGAAACGAATCAAAAATGTCTTGCAATCAACCATGCCCCAGGACATGCTCTCCAGTCTAGGTCTGCTACCTGCGGGAACTCAACTTGGAAGAAAAGCCAACTTGGAAGCCATAAAAGACTATTTTTCTTGAAAGTAGGCCCGCAAGTTAATCATTGAGAGCAAAGTGAGTTCACTGTATGATCCACCTAGTAGTAGTATTTTCAATAATTTTTCAAAGAATCTTAGAGTAATTGTCTGCCTATGTTCTTATTGATAACTAGGTTCCCGGACCCCAAACGGCTCTAGGCGACCCTGAATGTCGTCTATTACATGATACGAGGGTAGTTCAATAAGTCCTTAGAATGACCAACAGATGGCGCGCGAATCGCTCCAAATCATCTGTTTTCAGTCAGCACCATTCCCGACTAGATAT
>NC_046658.1:69857585-69876538 GCF_010883055.1 Belonocnema kinseyi
AATGGACATCAATTTTTCAAATGAAATTTTGTGTATTGAATATTTTAAAGTTAGAAAATTTTATTTAATTTAAAATGTTATGCGTTTCAAAGTAATATGTTTGTAGAAGGAAGATTTTAAATATTAAAAAAATTAATTCTCCAGCAAAAATAAGGAAATATCTTTCTATACAACTGACTCAGTCCACAACGGTTGATGCAGGTGTATTGCTCTATAGGCATTCCACCAGAAACATAACCATTAGTTGCGCAAACTTGTTTAGTTCCAGTTTCCTACAAAAAAAATTTTCGATATTACAATTTTTGGGGCAAAATAGTCTTTTACAAAAAAAAAGAAAGTGTAAAACTACGTTAACTTACTGGGCACCGATTTGCACACGTAACAATGGGGTGATCCTACAAAAAATATAATTTTCATCATTATATTTCTCTTGTAATAATTTATTGTTTCCATTTTTAAATCAAATTTTTATTATACTAGATATGCAGAATAAATACAACTTGTATTACTATATATTATAATTTAGGAATTTTCAAATACATATTCGGAATAATGTAACTCACAAGTTGTGGAAAGTCGAGAGGATGTGGTGGTTCCTACAAAAATATGATTGTAATAATTAGAAGTTCTATTATCAAAGTTATTATAGTTTGATAATTTTTACAGATAGCAGATATAACGAGATAGTGTTCGTTGAATTTAATAATTTTTAGTTTTTAATTCTTTTGACAGTTTTACTTTAAGGTTCCTGAGATGGAGTTCGTTAAAGGTGATAAGGGGGGTTTTCTGGAATAATTTAACATTATGGTAGGATTTCGAATACATTTTAGAGTATTGTGAAGGTAAATGAAGTGATTTTTTGTTTATTTGAAAATTTTTTAGCCGTTGCAGTTTATGGCACCTGAGCTGGGATTCATTAAATGCGACAGGTGTGGTTTTTTGGGATTGCTCATAATTATTGTAAGGTTAGGGATATAGTTTAAAGCTTTGTGACGGTGTATGGTGTAATTATTGTTAATTTAAAATATTTTTGCTGTTTTCACGGTTACTCTATTCCGTAAGCATTACGTTCCCCCGGTTCACAAAGTTACCAACCTCTCATGAAATTTAAAAAGAGGCGGTCGATTTCGGCAGTAAATTAATTAATTTTATTTCTCCCTGATATGTAAGAGAAGATTATTTCATACTTTTTTACTTCCATATTCACTTATTTAGTTTTTATTTTCTATAATTTAATATTCTATCATTTTTTCATTCGCATCTCTTCATAGCCTGACATTCCCATCCGTGCGCTTACTTGATCCGTTTTTACCCTGAGAATTTGTTCTGTTCTTACTCTGATCGAATTTTACTTCGTTATTAACTTGAAAAGGTTTTATTACATTTGTACGCTTAATTAATTTGGGTCAAGTTCTGAAAAGGGAGTACATCCGAATCATTTGAATAAACATATACCCATGTATTTTAACAAGCTGATTATGAATATGATATTGAAAATACGCGCGAATTAAATATTGAAAGACAAAATTTGATGCGACCGAAGAATTATTGTTTTTTTTTATTTCAGCACATAATAAAAAGTTTCAAATGAAGGTTACACGCAATTCAAAATTAAACTTCTTATGTAATATACATTTTTTTCTTAAAATCACTATTTTGCGATAAGAGAAGGAAAACCTTGGTAAAAATGGTAGAATTCCTTGCAATAGGACTTGCGGCACTTCGAGATTACTGATAAGTGGAAAAAATAGTCAATCACTTGTTTGTTTACGCCTCGATTTTCTATAAATTCCGTATACTTTTATTTATTATCCTAATACGTAGTATTTATTTAGATCAAAGGATAGTCAGTATAGTTGGATATTCCTGAAATCCGAGAGTATTAACCGAAATTCAAAAAATGTTATGTTTCTATAGGGGATTTGCCATTTAGTCTACAGCCCCGCGAATACTGACGTGCGTAGCCCTTGCAATTTTTTCAATATATACATTCTTTTAAGTAAATTGTTACTATCAGACGAAATAAAAAACTTTATATAATTCATTTATAATATTTAAAATGATTTTGCGTTATTTTATAGTAGAAATTTATGAACATATCACAATCCTTACATCAATTAAAAAATTCCAGAATTTTCACATTTTGACTTGAGATTTTACAACACTGTTTCCTATTATTTATGGTTCTGATTTGTATTCAATCGGAAAATAATTTAAAAAATTTTTTTAAATGTAGTAATTTCCTCGATTCACCAAAATAATTCTGCAATTTTTCAGAAATAAATTTTCTCCATGTAAGAATTTTAAATATTGGGTATGAGTAAAGTTAAACTTACATCTGGTACATGTTGCGGTTGTTCCTGCAAGAAATATCATTATAATTAGAGATTCGTGTGCAAGATATACGACAGATATGAAAAAGTCAAGTTACGGAAGATCAGTGGTATATTTTATATTCATTTCAAAAGTATGTTTTGAAAAACTTTCACATAGTGTGATAGTGTATTGTCATTCCTTACATTACACTTTAAAACATGAGTAGCATTAAGGAGTCTTGGGCGTCTTTCACAAAAATGGATCCGTAACAAAAAGCCCAAATGACAAAGCACCCGCCTAATGACAGTCGCGCTCCATGAAAAAGGCCCGCGAATCAGAGAGCGAGTAGGGGCGTGCTCATACATACATCCATGGCGATAAAGCGAGTCGCTTTCTGATTCGCGGACCTTTTTCACGGAGCGCGACTCTCATTGGGCGGACGCTTTGTCTTTTGGGCTTTTTGTCACGGATCCACAAAAATCACTGACTTACTAGAATCTTGAAAATTGTTGTTTTAAAAGAAAAATTACACAGAAAACAGTTTTTAACACGAAAGAATGGAACTTTTGCTGACAGAAATATAAATTTTTCAACGTTAATGACAATACTTTAGTATAAAAATTTAATATTTTGACCCTCTGACCAGGGGGGCAGGCCCAACGAAAATAATATTTACGAGTGCTTAGGTGGTACAAGTGTCATAAGTTTCGTCGATAAGTGATCGGCAATGTAGAACAGCCACTTCAACTAATGTATCATCGGTATGCAGATTTCTTGTATTGGCACGGTAGAAACATAGCGTGAAGTCCGTTTCTAGTAGAATATCAACGAATAAGAAGTTATATTACAGCTTTCTCTATTTTTGTTGAAAATAACTCATTCTTCGTTCTGGATATGTTTAAAGGTCATTTTTCTAGTACATAAAATACTACAGAATCAAACCATCATATTTTGCTATTTTCCCTTGCTCCCAGGTGAAGGCAAAGCCGGACAAATATAGCTAGTTAGAAATAATTAAATGACCAAATTATTGTTTTTTTCGTGTTATTAATATATTTATAGAAATATGATATACAATAATGTACGACACCAAACGCCCAAGCCTCCCTTATATAAGATGCTTTACTACTTATTTTTAGAACTAACCTTTTTTTTCAAACTTTGTAACGTTATCGCATGTTAGTCGATAAAAAACTTGGAGTAATTTTATGGATGTAAAAGAGAATTTAGATAATGGATAATCATAGTAACATTCAAACTTAACATTCAAACAGTTACTTTTTTTCAATAAGACTTTAGGAGTGTTAAGTTTAAATATACCTTTTAAACTAAAAATGTTACATCCTGAGGTACTGTATTTATTATAATTATTAGTTTCTAAAGCAACAAAGTTTCAAGTGTACTCGTGCTATATAGCCACATTATCATCGAACACTAATTTCGCATATAAAATAGGCTTTTACTTTAGAACGTTTCAAGTATGACGTGAGGAAACTAAATTTTTAGTGCATGGTAGTATTTTTTTAAATGGAATATATAACTTGAATAAAAATAAATATCATACTTAATATTTATCAAGTCGACTTGATATAAACCTATGTTCAATATTTCCAAGTGTCCAATTCTTCTAAAATGTGCTGAGTGGTATAAAAGTGGATCAATAGATGAACCCTTTTAACATTTTAAATAAAATATACATTGCATAAAGTTACTCATGTTTAAATCAATAAGCGCTATTTTTTGAACATTTAGAATGCTGCAAGTATAACCTACAACTGAGAAAAGTTTCTCAAATATTACCGAAATTTAACGCCCACCTAGGAAGTGATGTCTTTTGCCACAGTTTCAATAATTTAGTCCCGAGCAAAATTCATGTTTAAAAAATGGCCTCCTGGGTAGAGGTTAGGTTTCGATTATATTTGTGAAAGCTATTTCGTTTTTCAATACTCTTGAAATAAATTTGTATCCTATATATTGAGAACCATGCTGATTTACTTATATTGTACTTTTCAGATATATGTGCAGAAGTTGCAGCTTTCTTTTAAGGTCTTGATACTACTCCTCCTTCTCAATCTCCTTGGTATAATTTTGTAGTCGGCAAAAGCCGAAAATTGGCTTACGCATTTATTTTGTTTTCTGAAGTCCTGGAGAACAATTTAAGGCCTGACTTGTGCAATGGGGACTACTGTCCAAAAATCGTAGTTACAGAAAATTTGATACTTCTCGTTTCGGACAATTGCCTCTATCTCCCTCGGAGCGTTCGGCAGAGCAGGGTCGCCGTCACCACCGCAAGAGCGAGAGACCTGGTAATAAAGTACTTTAAGGAACCGCGTAAGTGGAACACCTGGACAGTGTATGTTTTAGGTATTTAGTGTGTGTATGACACGCTCTGCACCTATCGCAGAGAATGTCTTGACGTAAAATGAGGCCATGGCATACCAAACTTAAAATCACACTGTCCTGGTTTGCTAAATTGAATCGAGGAGCGATTGACGGAATTTCCAAACTCTGATTCTTTCCTGGGGCTTTTAAAAGTGAAGAATCTAGATGAATTAATGCACATTTCTTACTTCTAATTTTAAAATTCAGGCGAAGGGTCTCTGCCACCTGCTCCGCGGCTTTGTTAAGGAAAGCTACTTTGCCGGTCACGTCTTGTTTCCTGAAAATTTTTAAGAGAGGATCTCTTCCATTTGCAATGAAGTAAGCTGTACCCAGAATAATTCGGTTATAAAGAAGTTCTAGATTTAGAAATTCGTGCCCGAATTGACGACGTGGGATATTTAATCGCGAAACGGACGAATTAATATGCAAGCTCTTCTGCATATGCATGATCTTATGCGTGGCGATATTAAGGACCGAAAGCTCATTCTTCGTCCATTGAACCATCTTAAACAAGTAGAGTAAAACCGGGCCCGCAAGCATGCTACTTCGCAGATACCTTCTTCAACGATGATAGATTTGAAGATCAAAGTTGTCAAAGATGACGCTTGTATCTGCTTCGGACAGACCTCTTCACTGATGTTACATTCTGAATACGCCATTGAGGTACGCCCAGATATGTATAGACCTCTTTAATGTTAAAACATCTAATAATAATTATGTCCACAAGCTTAAGATCCCTGGGAACGCCAGTAATACGTCCTTGCTTCAGATGAATCTTGGCACACGCGTCTAATCCAAGGTTGGTTTTAACTAGAAGCATATATCTTCAGCTTATTCATATCAAATACATGAGTGATCTCATGATCGCGATGATTAGTATCGCCGCAGAAGTACCCAGGAGAGATGCATAGTGCGCGAGATAGTGGCAGAAGTGTAATACAATAGAGCAGAGGGCTGCCGATGTCGCCCTCACAGACATCCCACTAGAATGAGAACATTGCTAGAAACGGCAATTTCCAGATGAGATAGTAAATCTAGTTTTCCAAGGGGGGGGGGGGGTACCCATCTTTCTATGCATTTCACTTTTTGCGGATAAACCTTTACTCTTTCCAACCGAAATATAAAAAGTCTATGAGAGGTTAAATCGAAAGCTTTCCGATAGTCAATCCAGGCCATCGAGAGAGCGCGCTGGTTGGCTTCTGCATCTCTGCAAAAATCAATTAGCAGGTCCTCTCGGTAATATGCTACTCCTTTCTTCGAGCTACGTTCTGGGTTTTTTTTTCTATTCTCTGGGTTAGACAAGTCGCTTTTCACACCAGCCACTGCGAAATGGGTGTCTTCGACTTCAAATATAAGATGAAAATGCGGGCCAGATGCTGCTGAGTAGAAGTATACTTCTTCCGTCAGTTGTTTTTGATACCATTTAATCCTGCAGCGGAAAAGTTTTTGTTACCCCTAAGTGCTTCTTTACCTCTCCAACACTGATTGTTAGATATTGCTCCTAATATGTTATCAGGATTTTGCAATGCATCTTGAATTGAATGATATTTTCACTGTTTTCTTTTAATTCTAGTGTTTCTGGGAGAAGGCACAATGGTTCAGCGAAAAACTGTTGATTCTTCCTGATTCATCCCTCCCTCTTCTATATTCTCCTTTTTGCATTAGATGACACCAGTATTTTGTTCGAAAAAATATTCTGTTTGATTATTAGGAGCTTTCACTCATTCAGTGTGTGATGTTAGGTCCCCAATTCTTGGGCGAATTTTTGTATCCTTTCCGTGAATAGTCGAACAGATGTTAGTCAAAGATACATTTTGAACACGGGACGCATTCAGTCTTGCGCATACAATCTTCTTGTTCAGTTGATTCAAGCGTGTTTTGGTATTATAATCCATCGTAGGTTTTAAACTTTTATTTGAAGCAGCCAAAGCTCTCATCGCACCATAAACTGAAAAATTATTGGCCCAGAGGTTGGACTCCTTCGAGATATCCTCACGAAGGGAGGCATTTGGGGAAGCGTTCTGCACCATTATGCGTACATAGTGCTTTGCGCCATGAAGACTCCACGATTGGGGATTATGCTGGAATCTTAGCAGTCCAGGAACTCATACTTGAGTCTTTTCGTCCACATCATGTGAGTATTTTTCCGGGTGGTCTAGACGTTTCGATCTAAATTTTCTTTAGTAATCCGAACTCTAGGGTGATCGGCACTGCTTTCCGACCTATTGTCGGGTACTCTGCGCATTCAAAGATAGGCAAAAATGTCAGAAAAAAGCGTGACAGATTTTTTGAACGATTCCTAACCGTGTTTTACGAAAACACTTCTGTGATTATTCAAAACCTGATTTTTTTGTCAAATATGAAATTTATTTAGATATAACAGCTACACTTATTTCTGCCACCACAAAGCTAGGTAAAGAATTCATCTGTAATCAGCTTGAGAAGAAACCCTTGGTGTAGGTGTAGATGTAGATGTAGATGTGTATATATATATGACTATATTAATAATATAATTAGTAATATTAATTTTGTTTCTTTAGGCGGCTGAGTTTGGATCTTGTTGCAAATACAGCATTTTACAATAAAATTGTTAATTAAAAAAATCGTGAAAGTTCTTTGCAACTGATCTAAAAACTTTTCTAATAGTTTTTTGGTGGTGCGATGGAGCGCACTTGGAGGCCTTCGAAATGAGCTAAAGAAGATTAGAAATACTAACTACTCTCTAATTTTTTCATGTAGTCCGGTCAGTTGGGCGTGCATATCTTAAAGAAAAAAATGGTACAAAAAACGGTATATGCTATGCGAATGTGTTTTTATTTTTGCGTCGATTGCGTGCTCAGTGGTTATTGTGTAAAAGTGTGGTGAGGAACTGTCATCCTTTATTCGCCGAAAAGAACCGAAATAATGCGCTTCAAGAACATAGGTCAATTTTGACAAGCTATAAAGTAGTTGACAAGAAAAAAAATTATCTTTAATTCTTTAACACCTACCGGAACGAGCCAAACCTGTTAATGTTTGCAATATGATAAGTGTTAACACCATATAAATAGATTGAATAAAAACTGTGTTCAATATAAATAATAAGTATTTTAAATGCTGGAATATTTTAACTAAAATAAAATAGCTCCTTTGTGCAAGCGATAGTGCCGCTCTAGGCGCACTCTAAGTGCACATGTTATCAATTATTCGGATAGTATGAAACTCAAATTGCACATACCAATACGCAATAAAATAATAAGAAATAATTTTAAAAAGGCATTTTTGAATTTTTGAAATTAGATTGGAAAATATTTTAGGATACGTGAAAATAGAAAATAAATATTTTTTGTAATAAAAATCAATAATAATTTGTAGGACTATGCATTTCTCGCAAAGTTTTCTGAATATTTAATACTCAGCATGGTTTAGATTGGCAGTACAGCAGCAATTTAAGAGGTACACTTTTCGAACTTGACCTGCTCCTTTGTTAAAGCTGAAAGCTCGTCAGAGTCCCAAATTGTCACATTCTTATCGTAATCTTATTGCATTTCTACAGATGTCTATGTCATATTCCATAGTTAATGATTAATATTTCATATTGGTATTAAAACTGTCTTAATATTTGGATTCTATTAAGTTATTCATATAATTAATATTATTGTATCAATTGGAATTAATGATCAATTATTATTCATTTAATTTTCAATAAGTAGTGACTTAGTATCTTATTTCAGTTAAAAATAATGACTCGCAATGTAATGTTTGCTAATAATTGTGGACTAATTATTAAGTAGTACTTATTAATTTTTAATAAATCACTCGATTGCTTTAATAATACATAATTAATTATTAGATATGTATTATTTCAATAATTATAACAATACTAATGATTTAATAAATTCATAATTATAACAATTTCATAATGAATACAACATGAAACATTTTACACTTTAATTATTGTTATAATGATTAATTATCATTAAATATTTAGTAAATACTATTTATTTAAAGAATTTCAACGATCCTGATAAAAAATCACTTGAAAAGATAATAGTAAATAAAATTATTTGATATTTAAAAGAAAGTTACAATGAACATTACCTACTTACTAGTTACTACTTTATAATTAGTATGAGGCACTGACGAAGAAATTTAAACCAAAACTAAAGGCGTTACGAGGAAGTAGTATTTTTAATAGTACCAGTAACAAATAAAGCGTACGAACAATAGTATTCTTATATTGAAAAAATAAATCGGACCATCCGGCTAGCAGTACGCGTGTATAGGCAACAATGTTCGATTTAAAAAAGGTTAATAATTAATCATTTACTAAGTATAAAAGAAAAAAATCCCCTCCACAAAAATATAATTATTAAGAACAATGCAAAGTGATACATATCAGCGCTGATAGGGCAGGGTGCAGATGTATTATGTGCGCGCTATACAGCCATGAACTGAGGAACCAGAAGCTGCGTGCTACTGTGCATCAAAGCCCGGCCGCTTCTTTGAATGTACCGCTACACTTCAATGAAACAAATATCCTAACCTTATCATTATTAATCGAACGTTTTTATATGGTGTTAATTCTTATCCTTTTGCAAGCATAAACAGCTTTGGCTTGTTGCGGTAGGTGCAATAGTATTGAAGATAATTTTTTTTCTTGGAAACTACTTTATAGCCACGCTTGTAAAAATATTTAATTTTTGAAAAAGATAGAAGTTGTTAAGGCTTTTAAGAATAAATAAAAAAAATCGAAACTTTCTAAGCAAATTTGACGATACAGGAGCTTCTCAAAGTTGATCTATGTTCTCGACGTGCATTATTTCGGTGCTTTTCGGCAAATAAATGATAACAGCTCTTCACCACATTTTTTTAGAATAAGAGTTTTGAGAAATAACAATACATAATTTCATAAATACTCAAGTAATAATGAAATGTACAATTGAATTGCATAGTGCAGTTTTAATAAATTTATATTCAATTTATAATAATTTACAATGCTATGCATTATAGTTTTAATGTTCCAGAACATCAAATTTTAACATAGATGATTTCTCTTCATTATTTGTTTATTGCCTAAATGATAATTAAGACTAACTGGTTAATTCTTTATAATAATAAATAATTATTATTTCGTAGCCTAATCGCAAGTATAATCACACAAACTTAATTATTCTCCATAATTTACTCACACATTAATCACTTTTAAAGATTAAAAATTGTTCCTGTTTTATTGTGATAATTTAACGCTGTAATTAATTGAAACTCATATTCGGCAAGAATAAAAACTTTTCTAACTTTTAGTAGGCTGCGTGTATTAAGGCAACACGACAAAGTTACATTAAAATAAAATGAATTTACATCAATAGTTCGATTACCGGTGTATTTAGAAGATTTTTCGAAAACTCATTTTTCTATTTTTTTTTGTGCAAAAACTGGTTAAATATATTTTTAATTGACTGCGAAATCTATATACTAGACTTTCATGTAATAAAAAATAATTATATTATTTAATTATCAATTATATTTGATCCAAATAGATGATCTATTTAGAAACTAGTCGATCCGAGCGTTACATACCACTCTATCCACTGAACAGCCACGATCTCATGTAAAAACAAAATTTAGCTTATCGACTTTGTTAGAGAATGCTCATGGACCAGTAATGCAGAGAAATTAAGCAAAAAGAATCTCATATATTTTCGTTTGTTCTCCATTATTTTCTTATGAAATTGTATAATATTTCGGCAAATGGTGCAGAATATTCTATTCCATTCTATTATATATAAACTTATACACGGAGATGTCAGCACATAGAATTATTTATAATATGCATATATAAATCAATTATTAATAAAAATAAGAAATAAATTAAATTATATTAAATCGAGACGTAGACATGTTCTATTATATAAAATTTTTCAGTTTTCAATCATTGTTTTGAGTAAAGTAAAACTCACATAAAATGCTTGGCTGAAAGAGGCGGCCGAGAATAAAATTGCCATGACTGTAAGAATAAAAAATAAATATTTCTATTAATTGATTTCTCACTAGTTTTTTCTTGAGTATATGGGTGCAAATCAGAATGTCAACAAGATATCATATACCTGGAATATTGTATGACTGTGTTTTGAAGAATTTTTTCGTAATAACAGGGTTTTATCAAACGAATTTTCTCCTGTCATTGCCTGCGTACCAACTACTATTGTATTACTCCATATCAAAATAATTTCCATTAAATAAGAGTAGGGAAGAGTTAACTAAACGGGAGGGATTTCTAAATTGAATGACTAGTAAAAATTTCTATATATTTAAATGAAATAATCTGTAATAATTGTTTATAAGTAACATTATCAAAAAGGGATTATGTCTTAATGCGGCTCAACACTTACATACCTTTATTTAACAAAAAAATTAAAAACTGTAAGTTTGACGTGGCGACGCATCTTTACACTTTTAACAATTCTGAGATTTTTATCCAGATTAGATTTCTTTTAATAGCCTCTTTTTTTCCATGTATTCACAGAAAACTTTTCTCAAAAATTTCAAAGTTAAAACTCCGTTTAATCATCAGTAACAATTAATGTAATGTGTTTTTATGAGGAGTTTCCTTTTTCCCGATCTGAATAACTCGTGAAAGGCTGCAATTATTATTATTATTATGTTTGTACGATGTAGAATGACACGTAGGTAGGTTCCGCCTCCGATTTTGTTCGTGTTTGCATATATTGTATTACTTTATAAAATAAGGGACGCGTGGTCTTTCTTATCTGCCCAAATCCAGGTTTTGGGGATGAAAACCGCCCCCGAAGGTTGCGGTTCTAAATACCCATGAAATTATTTCAGATGTAACAGCGGAATGTTTCACAATGAAATCAACTGACTAGTTTCCTCATAATGAATACTGTGAATCAATGTATAATTCCAGGGTTAGTTTCAGATATTACAATACGACTCAGAAAAAACAGTCTCGAGTGGTACTAAAATAAGACCACTGGTGGGACCCCAGATTTATTTGTTTTATATTGAAAAGATCAGTATGAAGTCATCCTATACAAAAACAGGACACGAAAAGAATGATTCCGTAGAAAAAGAGATCTCTAGATTGTGATTTTCTCAAACGTATCAGAAATTTTTTATACATGTGAACTGCACCAAAATTTTTCTTGATTACGCAGGAAATGGCGTAAAAGGAGTAAATGTGGGCGAAAAAGCTTGAAAATAATATGTTGCTTGTGATAATTAAATAAAGTTTACTTGTTTTTGCATTTTCGCGAAATATAATTTTCTAATTGGTAACTATCCTCAAGTACATTTCATCATTTTTCTCTAAAGAAAAGTAGGTTTTTCAAAGAAAACCAATTAAAAGAATTTCCTCACAATAGAGAGATCAGAAATGTACTTTTCTTATCTTTGGCTAACAATTTTAGATAGGTGAACTACCCAAAAATTATTTTTGTTTACGCCAAAAGTTGCCAAACAGGGATTAAGGTCAGGCCAAAAAAATTAGAGAAATATATGTTGCACGCGATTGTTTCTTTTAAATAAAGTAGCAGTTGCGAACAAAACGAATTAGAAAAATTTTCTTATAGCGAAACATGAAAAATGTGATTTTTTCAAATTAAAAAAAATTGTATAGGGGTGAGTGACCCAAAAATTATTTTCCACTACTTACAAAATTTGAAAACAGGGGTGAATTCAATCAAAAAATTTGAAAAATATATATATATCACTCGCGATAATTAAATAAAGTTTTTTAACAAATTTCTCATGAAGTGTACTTTCTTAAAATCTAATAAAATATAATAACAAAATAAAGGTGACGTGTTTTTAATTTTCACGAAAAATTATTTTGTGGGGAGGTAAACTCGAAAAAATAATTTTTTGAAAAATGAAAAAAACATGTGAACAGTATTTAACTATCGCGAGAAAAATGTATTTTTTCCAAATAGCTTGTCCTGAAGTTGCTCATGTTTGACTATGTTTTTCTAAAACAAAGTAATTTTTTGGTGTTTCAGCCATCTAACAATTTGTTGACACATTTAAAAAAATGAAACTTGTTATTTCTCATTGTGAGAAAATTTATCTAATTAGTTTCGTTTAAAAAATCTACTTTATTTTAGACAAGCATAATAAAATGTACTTCGGGGTAGTTACTTATTAGAAAATAATTTATATTGAAAATACAAAAAAAATTAATTTTATTTAATTATCGAGAGGAACATATGTATATTGTTCACCCCATTGAAAATCCTTTAACGAATTTGAGCAAATCAAATTTTTTATTTCTCATTGTAAGGACATTTTTTCAGTTGGCTTTATTGTGAAAGATGCTGCTATTATATGTGAAACAGTTAAATGCTTATTTAGTACACCAATTATCAGGCGTCGGCTCAACCCCTGACGACCCGGCCACGGCCTGCACTAGCCTTGATCTTAAGTTCAGAAAATTTAAACGTAAACAGTCAAGGCCATATGAACATTTCCAATTGTAATATATAATATTACGCTCCCGACGCGCGTGATTACCCACGCAGGGTCTCCTTTGTTGCCGCGCTGCTGATGGTTACGCATATCTGAGCAAGCGTCTCTTGACCCCGTGGCTCCTCTGTCACCATGAAAGTGCGGCGTTAACAATTCTAGGAATTTCGTAAATTCGAGGTTCCTAATTCCAGCTTCCAGTGATCTTTAACATATGTGAGAACAAAGAAATTGGAGGCGGACACCAATCAGCGCTACCAAACAAAAGTTCAATCACAAAACGGGTATCAACAACACGGGTATCCATACAAATTGCTCAGAAAGTAGAGTTCAAATTTTAGCCCCTCTACCCACCCGCATATAAATAAATATTCAATATTTATGACCCATGCTTTTTTAGTCACACAAAAGTCATAGGCTCTAGAAAGTACGAACATGGCTCCTTACAGCAACCAATACCGACGCAACCAGAACATGCACGTCATCGAGGCCTGCTCATTCTATACTAGAGCAAGAGCAAGGTAATCAAGAGCGGCCTATGCTACAGACGGCACAGTTGAATATTAAGGTTTCACTTCTGGGTACTCTTTTAGAACTATCAATCTTTGTAGTATGTTATGAAGAATAGTATTGGTGGAATACATGAAGTGATCCCTGAAGAACATCCTTTTGCATCCGGCTCGCTATGGACTCAGCCTGATGCTGGCAAGCCAGGATTTTGTTAAGCATAACGTTTTCCTTTCATGGGCAAATGAAGTTTTCCAAACAAAAAAAGTCACATGGTGCCATGTCAGGCGAATACGGTGAGTGGTTGATGGTTAAAATTCGATCTTTGGTCAAAAAATCCGTCGTGAGTGACGAACGGTAAAACGGTGAATTATCGTGCAATAATTGCCAACTTCCTTCTTCACGATATTCTGGCCGAACTCGGCGAATACATGGCACCAACCCCTTTAAAACACCAACATAAAACACATCATTGACGGGTTGACCCACTGCAACGAATTCCTTATGGACAATACCCTTGGAATCGTACATACAAATCAACAATGACTTGATTTTTGACTTCTTTCGACGAGTTTTTTTTGGATTTGGCTCGTCTGGGGGCTTCCATTCAACACTTTGGCGCTTGGTTTCGGGATCGTATAGAAAACACCACGTTTCGTCACCAGTTACGATTAAATACAAGAAGTTTTTATCCTTTTTGGCCTCTTTCATGAAGTCTCTTGAATGTTGAATTCTGAGGTCTTCTTCGTGTTATTTTAACGTGTGTGGAACAAATCGAGCGCAAACCTTTCTGAGGCCCAACAATTTTCAGTCAAAATACGATAAATCGATGCTGCAGATATATGTAATTCCGATTCCATGCATTTGAGCGATGATTTCGGCTCTTTTTTGATGATTTGACGCACAATTTCCGTGTTTTCTTCGTTCACAGTATCTCTTGGCCGGCCCGAACGTTCGTCTTATTCTACATCCTTCCGCTCCTCTTGAAAACGTTTAAACCACTCGTGAACTCGGCTACGGGATAAACAATCATCACCAGAAACTTGCTTCATCATTTCATGAGATTCGGCAAAAGTTTCACCAAGTTTAAAATAAAACTTGATATTTGCTCTTTGTTCGATGCTCTTTTTTCGACCGACATAACAAACAAACTGTCACATTTAGCGCGATATCTCAGCTTCCATATGTCCGAATGTCATAAAAATTGGACACAAAAACACTGAAGGATAGAGAATCGAGCGACGGAAAATTCAAAGAGATAGTGCCACTAGAAGATAAGAAATTTGAAAAGTCACGGAACTTTTGAATTGCACTCAGGCTTAGTAGCACTGATACGTTAAATGCTGGAGAATAAGGAATTCCAGTAGATCTGACACCGACCATTTTCCACAACTCATATGAGTTCTCTTAGGCGTATGGTATGATGGGCATTCCACTGAGAGCTAAGAACATGCCCAAGTATTCCTGGCTCTTGTTTGTACGCTCCACAGTAGGGCGAAATGACGAAAAAGGTTCAAAATACAACTCCGGCTACAATTTTTAACCGACTTATTTTTTTTTGCAAATTAAAGCTAGCTAAATTCCTAAGAGATCCCTCGAGGTCGATTTAAAAAAAACAATTATTGTATACTTTACTTATACACAAAGTTGTCAAAAATCGTAAAATTTAAGATACTGTTACTATAATAAGACACAATTAATTCAAAATGATTGATATTAGTGCTCAATCAATTAATGAAAATTTGTGAAACATAACCTAGTAGTTTATTATAAATTAATACATAGTTATTAACAATAATATTGGTATAAACGATGGTAGGTGATTTTTGAGTGTTTTCTGATATTTATTAAAGAATTTTTCGTTTTTAATCCAATTCAAAGTAACATAAAAATATACGAAGACAAATCGGAATATATTTTATATTCTTATAAACAAGTTTCATAAACAAATGCGCATTTTGAGCAATTTTTTAATGTTTGAGGGACTTTTTTTAAGTGCTTTTTTTACTTGGGAGTTAAAGTTAATTTTTTTAACGTACTTTGTTAGTCTTGCTAGTGATACATTTGTAAACCATATTGTCATTTCATGTCAAATATCAAAATTGCATCAAAAACGAAAATCGCCTGATAAATACCCAAAACCACTAAAAAATCACCTAACATTATTTATAACGAATGTTTCACGAATGTTTATTTATTTATTGAACACTAATATCAATAATTTCGAATTAATTGCGTGTTATTATAGTAATAAATTCTTTAAATTTACGATTTTTGCCAACTTTATGTATAAATAAAGTGAACAATAATTTTTTTTGTCGCCCTCAATATATCTTTTAAGAATTTAGTTAGCTTCAATTGCAAAATAATTGTAATCGGTTACAAATTGTAGCCGAAATCGTATTTTGAACATTTTTCGTCACTTTGTTCCACCGTGGCAGTTGGTATCGCCTACAGGTACGTTAAGTTATGCGTTCGCGGCAAACTAACGTGCCCATAATTCCGCCTTGACAGGCAAAAAGAAATCCCTAAGTCTGCGATCTCTATCCAGCAGACTTGAGAAAGAACCATGAAAGGGCTTGTCAGCACGTTCTCTTAGTAGAAGAGAATGTTTTGCTTATGTTCTGCTTCTCACGACTTTTGAGTACCAAACGTGTTAGTGATGCTAGGCCATGTGTAGTGTCGCTGAAATCAAATGGGAGACCACGCTCCTCTGCGGCCCTGTCTGCGGCGTTGTATAGGAACGTCGCAGTATGGACGACATAATGTTTATGTACAGGTCGCAGAAGAACATCTTTCCTTTTTAGAACTGAGCAGGCTGTAGCTAGAATTGTTCTTCGATGAAAACACTCTAAGCTTCGCAAAACCTTTACCTTCTGTATCTCGAGGGAGGTATATACGAGGTATGGAAGATCTACGGAGATGACTATGATTGCTTGGCATCATCTTGCGTGTGCTTCTGCCAAGTTGCTTTAACCCATCGACGTTCCATTTGACTGCACCAAACGTGTAAGACAGTATAGGAATGGCAAGCATATTGGTTGCCTGAATCTTATTCTTCCCAAATAGTCCGTAAACCTAAATTTTGCTGAGAATTTGGCGATACCTTTTTTCAAGGGCAGTGTTTAAAACACATACATTTTTGTTTCCGCTTGCGCTATTTAAAGATATTCATATGTTTTTCCATTACCAAGATGTTAAATGATTTTTTTACCTACGAGTTGAACATCCAAATCGTCACTTCATGATACTGTTTCCAGTCTTCCTTTGTGTTGGTGGATGCAGGCACACTTTTCCAGTGCAAAGTTCATGTCAATCGCTTTAGAGTACCTATATGCTGCCGCCACAACGATTTTAAGATACTCTTTCAAACAGGCAAAAAGTTTAAGGTCGTCCATGTACAAGAGGTGGTTGACCTTATATTCTGGCCCTCACAGATATCCAGAGTTTTGGCCTTGGAGCACAATAGATAGAGGAAGCCCCTATGTATGTGACATAGCTGGTAGTCACTTACCTTTTGTCAGATGTTATGACAAATCTTGTCCGCCACAAGAGCATAAATTCTTTCATGCATCTCACTGTTCTTGGATGCACCTCAAGGCACTTAAGGAGCCTAATAAGTAGCACATGGTTCGTGTTATAGAATGCTTTACGGTAGACATTTCGAGCCATGCACAGATAGCGTCGATGCCTGATCGAATCCTGGGTAATACACCTGTCTATTAACACGTTTTGCCTGCAACTTGCCAACCCTATTTTGCATCCACGTTTTTCAACTGTTCCACGGTATACCGCCTCGATAGATGTTACTATAATACTCTCTCTTTGAGGATGCCAATGAACAGCTTGTTACTGGTTTTTAAACGAGCTATGGACCTGTACTTCTTTGGACTTGACAAGTCTCCGGTCTTAGGGATCAGTACCGTGTTTACTTCCACTAATCATTGTGGGATGGATTATTCTCCGTTTAAGAAAGTGGTACATATATGAGACAGATGATGGTGCGTAGAAGTGCACTTCTTCCACCAAAACTTGTTGATTTTATCTAACTTTGGAGCTGAAAAGTGCTTAGTTCTAGCGATAAGTTTCTTCTTTTCTTCAGCAGTAATCCGTGCATACTCTTCCTTCCGTACTTTCGACCTTTTCCTTCGGAAAAAGTTACGATAATATAACAAAGCTTCTTTAGTAAGCTGACGAACACCTCCATAACCTGCTCGCAGAAGACTTGAATCTCTTCTTGACCAGGCGGATTTTCGACGGCACATGACTTTTCATGGAACAAATGGAAAGGATAAATAGAAAAGGTGAAATTTTCCTGGAATTACTTTACCAGCGCTGTTTAAAGCGCTCTTTGGCTGTTGAAAGAACTCTTATTTTTTGCGTGTAGTGCTGCTGGATCGTCAATAGTCTAGACATGTTGAGCGTATCATTTGCTTTCCGTAAGTTTCGAGAAAGTGCATTAACTTTTGGTTTGAATTTTTTATTTGAAGTTATGTAATTAATCACGCATTGGACATTTGATGAATGTTTTCTCGCTGTTGTAATTCCAAACTGGAGCTATGCAATATGCTCGCGAGTCTTACTCAGGCGTACTGAACAATCATTACTTCTATTGTCGGTAAGCAGGGAGAGCACCTTCTCGTAAACTACATTGTTCAGATTCCAGAGATTAAAATCTTTAAGGATTAAATCGGGCAGAGCAGTATTAGCTTCAGATAATTTGTCCATCCTTAGAAAGACTTTTTGGTAGATTTTGCAATTCCCAGTTCTCATGTTGGCATTATCGGATATCGGCAGCGATAGTCTTGCTGGAATTAGTGAAATGTTCGCTGAAGGAGGTTGCACTTCTTCTTGCTGATAAAGAGCTTCATATCCCCTTTTGCGAAAAAAGGGTACCTGATATTGTAAATAACAGTGAGCTTCCTTTCTAACAGGTAAAGATGTTCTTCCTGAATAGCGCGACCATTTAAAACGATGTGCTCGGGTTTGTCTGCGGCCATTGCCTGGTCATCGCCTCGGCTGGATCCTATTGCTACTCCCAAATGAATCAATGCTTCCGTCTAAGAGAGGCCTATTCTGGGTGGCACTGCGAAATACTGATGACGTAACCGCATAATTCGTTGCAGTTGAAGACAATTTTGTTGAAGTTGGATTTTTTTTTATAGTCTGACCGGAGTTGTCCCGATATACTAGGCAGTCTGATAAGTACCTGAAAATTCTAAGAGATGGCATTAGTATTCACTAATGTGAACCATTTTCGTCAAGCTTGATCCTTCAAATGACGCCTG
>NC_046658.1:69876638-69884866 GCF_010883055.1 Belonocnema kinseyi
ATTCGTGGACTATCTTGAAAAAGGTAAAACCATAACCGGAGCATACTATTCATCATTATTGGACCGATTGATAATCGAAATCGCCGAAAAACGACCGCATTTGAAGAAGAACAAACCGCTTTATCATCACGATAATGCACCTGTTCGTTCATGCTTAGTTGCACAAGCAAAATTGCATGTAATCGGCTTCGAATTATTTCCTCAGCCACCGTATTCACCATACCTGGCCTCCAGCGACTATTACTTGTTCCCTAACCTGAAGAGATGGCTCACCGGTAAGCGTTTTTACTCAAATGAGGAGCTCATAGCTGAAAATGAGGCGCTCATAGCTGAAAATGAGGCGTATTTTGGAGACCTTCCGATCGAGTACTTTTCGGACGATATCAAAAAGTTATAAAATCGTTGGACTCGCTGTATCGACCTAAAAGGAGAGTATGTTGAAAAATAAAACCGACTTTGGCCAAAAAAACTTCTCCGTGTTTCATTTTTCAGGGACTTATCAGACTGCCTAGTACATCACCAGTCACGAACGGATTTTCTTAATGCAATCAAGTGACCTGATAAGAGTAGTATACATAATTTCACATATTGGACAAAGCCTGGTTTTTTACACCATCTTCTATGGGCTGGATTGCAATCAAGCGTGTTATGCACAGTAAAAAAAGCGTTCAAAATGATACCGAAATCAATATCATTTTGATATGCAACAAAAATGATACCGAATTCAAGAGCATTTTGATCCGTCGAAGAGAATGATCGACTTTTGAGATCATGATTATCTGATTCGGGATCATGTATGAAGTCAAGCCAAGATGGCTGACGTTCTTACAATACTTTTGCTCATATTCAAACTTTTTATGGATTCTGATCGTGCAGTGTACTTGAAAAGTTAAAAAAAGAACGAAATCTGATATTAGAAAATATCACTTGTTAAGTGTAGTTGTCACTTGCGTGCGGGTAGATTCTGTGTGGAGAAAACCACAGCTCAAGGTGGGATCCGAACCACCAGAACCTCCGTGAAAGTAAATAGAAGTACATAGTACATGTAAGTACATTTAGAGGGGGTTTTAGAATGAAAATGTTAACAAAAACATATATTTCTCATTCGCAAAGCACTTGATCGATAGTTTGATCTAGTATATAAATATTTTTCAAAATGACAGAATTTATATTGCACAATCTTTTCATCCAGTATCACGAAAGTTATTTGTATTTTTACAAGGTATTAGTTGGCTTGCTATGTGGGTATATATCTATGTACATTCAGATCTTGCATTTTAATTTTGACACACTTCCACATATACAATCCACTTGAAACTTTGCATAAATGAGTATTTCTGATGACAATATTAAAATCTATAAAATTTTAGTTGGAAATGTTTTGTTTTAATCTGGGAAGGAAAATCATAATACAAAATGATATCAATTTCAAATTGCCATTACTCTTCATTAACATTTTCTCCCCAAAACAGACAATAGTAAACATGCTTCTTATTTTTTAATTGAAAAATGATTTCAAATAAATCCAAGTAAATTTTTATTCTAACGTTTTGCAACATCAAAATGATTTCTAAACATATAATCTTAACAAATAAACCTACAAATATGGAACTAATTGATGTTTTCTAAAAGTAAGTTTACATAATTAACTTCCTGTTTAAAATAAATAATACGTACAAGCTAAGAGCGGGAAAAATAATAAAAAAGTTATTCTGGTATTTATCTGTTTAATTAGCAGCGTTTTAAAGAATAATAAAAATGAAATTTTAATTTTGGTATATCTTATGTCTCGAGAAGTAGATATAATAATTATTTTTTTTGTAGAAAATATCGTTAGCGGTTTATATCAAAAGATAGTTAATTATATACAAAAACTTATAATTAATAAATAAAAGCATACTTCTTTACCATGGAATAATTATTTTTACATTTATTATAATCAATATTAATTTTTAAAAATTTATATTATATGTTAATCTAAGATATTTTTATCCACTCAATTAAAAATCGTACTAGTCAAACTTGTTGAATTTCACCCATATCTTATACAAAAGAGATCTTTCAGAATACAGTACTTATGGGTCGTTGCAAAAAGTTGTAAAATTTAAGTCTCTGCTGTTTTACCCATTTTCATGATTTAATAGATTTTTTTAATAATACAAGGATAAAGTACTTGCATCGAAGTACTTTTAAGTAAAGTGATCAAATTTTAGTAGCTTTTTTTTTGAAATTCTAAATTAAAATAGATCTGAAATTTCCGGTCAGTAACATGTCCCCAAATACAAAAGACAGCAAAATTAACATATTTATTACAAAAGAATTTTCTAATGATTACTGCTTTTAGTAATTATAGTAATTTTAAAATAATAAATAGAGAATAAGAATAATAATATTTGTTTTTTTATATAATGCAAATTTGGTAAAATATCAGTCGTGTGATTTTATAGCATTTTTAAAGATATTTACGTCCACTCTAAATATTTTTAAAATAATTTCAGAATTTGATAGTCCATTTCGTGACACCGCGATCCTTTCATAGGTTATAGGTTATGTAATGTATATTCAGTTTCAACTCCAGTCGTCTTAAGGCCATGTGACGAGTGGGTCACGAGATCTTACCGCCACCTTTCTTATTTCCCAATTTATGTTCACATAAAGCGCCACATTGAGTTGAAAATTTGGGATAATAAATAAGAAGCTCTAAGAAAAGTGGGTCTGGTCCTAAACTTTAATAATCATAAAAAAGCAACAAAAAAAATTATTTACAACAAAAAACTTTTTTCATAATTATACGAATTTATGACCAGACCCACCATTCTTAGTGTTTATTGTTTAGTATCCCAAATTTTGAACTCGATGTGGCATTTTGTGTGAATGTAAGTTGGGAAATAAAAAAAGTAGCGGTAAGGTAGGAATCTGGTCACGAGACCCACTCATCAGATGGCCTTAAATCGAAATTAATCAGAGAAAGGACTATTTATTGAAAATTATCAATAATGTTCTTCATAAAATGTGCTTTTAAACGTGCCTTTATCTTTTCAAAGGACGATTAATCATCTTTAAATAAAAATGTTAAATTAGTAATATTAATTTAATTATTATTTATTTTAATTTAGTATCGTATATTATAAAGTGTTCTAAAGATTTATAAAATTCCTCCAATGTGTTTTTAGATGTTTAAACAGTTTGAAATGTACACAAATACGCTTATATTAACATGAATTTATATTCAATCCAAATATGATTTTTGATCTCTAAAATTTTTGTTTTCGTTTCATTTCAGGTGTTAGATATTGTGAAAAAATAACTTAGTCGGTGTTTTAAAGTCTTATTAAACAAAAATTATGGTTTTAATTTCACAACTTTTTAGCAACGTCTCTTATATACATTAGTTCTTTAGAAAATGTCTTTAGACAAGCATATTTTTTATTATATGGGTATATATTTTATATACTCACGTAGTGCGAAAGAAAATGTCACTTTTTCCGTCATCTTTTAACCTAATCTTTATTAAGAAATTCTATTTTCAATCAAGATTATTTTCTGAAAAACCGAGGTTGGTCTAGAAACTGTATAATTGGAGAGTGGTAAGAGTCGTTATTACAGTTGCCTTGTATAGGATTTGGGTACGAGCATGTTTTCAAGGCTCGGCAGAAACGTAAATAATTATAAAATATTGGAATGTGTAAGAATTTATTATCTGAAACCACAAATCACTCTAGGAGCGAAATATAGAGCAAAAATTAAAAGCTTTTACTTTATTGCGACGAAGCAAACGTTCTTTTAAATAATGGTAGGCAATAACAAATTATCGTTATTTAAATTTGAAAAAAGAACTATTTCTAGAAATTAATTTTGTTTAAGCACATATAATGATTATCAGCATAGATATTTTTGTGATATTTTGTTCTATTTCAAATATGTAAAAAATGGTGTAATAAAACCTTTTTCTTATATAATTTAATATAACCTGTTCCATAAAATTCAATATGAAAAATAATCATTTTTTAAAAAAAGGTATTTTTTTAGTAAACATGAAAAACTGATCTGTTGTTTTTATTTAAGATGGATTTTGACCATCCACGAAATAAACTGTCATTGATTTTAAAAACAGAGTGGAAAATTAGAGATCATTTCTTGAAAATCCAGGCAAAGTGAAGTATTTGAGGACTATTTTTTCTCCCATACTACGATAATAAAAAATTCAAGTTCGCAAGATAATTTCGTAGTTTAGTAATTCATTGAACAAATATTTGAACAAATTGATAATATATGTTATGTTTTTGTATGCAATACATGAAAGACAATTTTTATCGATTTTTTAATAATCATAATTTAAGGCTGAAGTCTAGACTTCCAGCACTGGCAGAATAGGCAAGTAACTGATAATTCGTTTAAAATATTATTAAATTTAAAAAATGAAGTTTCGCCCCATCTGACTAATGCTACTGTTTGACCCTCGTTGTTAGCAATCTTGCCAATGGCGCAGACTCAACATGTTAGATAAGATTAAGAGTTTAACGTAAAATATGTCTGTGATCAGTCATAGTGATGCCTTCCCGCCCCCATGAGACGTCGGAAAGGAGTAGGGGTACAAAGAATATTATTTCTGTGACCAGTCCCAGGGGTGTCATCCAGCCCCCCCCCCCCCCCCCCCCCCCCCCTATGAGACGTTGAAAAAGTGTGGGGGTTTGAAAAAGATGATTTCTATGAATTATAATTCTTCCAGAAAATTATCTGTTCAAAGACCGTATCATAATTCTTTTCTCGAAAATTCTCCATTTTAAGTCAAAATTATTACGCTTTTGGAATGTTCGAAGATAGAATTATACTTTTTAATTATTTTTTTTTCTAATCCAGGTATAACTGCTCAAAATAATGCATACATTTTTAGTTGAAAATAGTACAATAAAGCCATAAAGTGTTATTAACATAGTTGGGTTTCTCGTGAATTATGAGTATTTGTAAGCTTATGACGTAGGTGAAGAAGTGATAGTAAATATACAAGAATAATATAAATTATAATCGTTATCAGTTTAATTTATTACATTATTTAGTGGATCAGTATTACGAAATTGTTCGTCCCCTCTCCATCGGATTAAGTGCAGGAGTAAGCCTCGTAGTTCATAAGCATAAGCTAATTACAAAATCTTATTTGACAAAAGATTCTTTAAATCTTAAATATACTTTTAAAAAACTCGTTTCAAATTCTATTTATTCTCGTTCACGCGTCTTGAATGCGAAAAAACGGAAACAACGTTATATTCTACTAACCATATAAGACTGAAAATTTCCGATGCAATATCGCTTGAACTCTATTCTATGGGAATTATTTATTAATTATATATATAAGGAATAAATTTAAAATTCGACCTAAAAAGCTGGAATTTTTACGAAGTTTTTATTAAATCATCGGAACAGAGTGTTTTTACATAAAAATTTGGTAATGGAATATCACTAAAAAATAGCTTTATGCAAATTTAGTTAAGATTTTATCAAAATTAGTTCAATATAATCTACCATAGACATGAGAAAAGGTGAACAAAATTGTATTCTTATATTTTACTTGACATTTTTTTAAATTGTGAAAATATCGTAAATTCCTAAAATAGAAAATACCACCTCGCTAAAATCGTAATCGGTGGAATGATTGGCCACACCCTAATGAAGCACGAGCATGCTGAATAAGTAAGGGATTTAAAAGAAAAACTGTTAAAGTCAGGTTGTTGAAAATAATGTTTTTCAATCGTTACGATACATTTAAGTAAACACTTGTGGATTTTTATTAAATTTGGTGATCAAGGATACAAGATAGTAGTATTCTAGGCTTAAAATAATATGTGTATATCCATGAATAGGTGGTTAATAATTGTCATCGTGAATAAAGTGGAAACATAATGATTTGCTACAATATCTAAAAAGCAAATGACTAATATAGTTGAAGATATACATTCATTATTGTTCAAAAATTTTATAGACTATGTACATAAACTCATTGATCTGTGGTAATCACTATGTTTTCGTGGCCAATAATTGTGTTTTTTTACATAATTGTTCATTTCATTAAATATAAATTTTACTGATTACCCTAAATACATTTATTGTGAATATACCCAACCCGTAGTACTTTGCAGAGTTATTTCCAATTGTGTTGTAGAAGTATTAGCTCAAATGTGAGTCACCTTATAGCAGCTGATTATTCTAGAAAAAAGTTAGGATAATATTTTCAATTACTTGATATTAAACGCAAAGATATTAAACACATCAACAATCTGGGATCAATTATTACCATTCGTTGTTTTTTTTATGAATGAAGATGTGACGTAAATTCTTTTTGTCTACTTCAAGTCTTACAATCTGTTTTAAAAATTTTCCCAATTCTTTTGGTTGAAAATGGTCGATTGATTTTACAATCGATTACATTTTTAAAGAGCCTTGTCATCAAAGGCATCTAAATTAAAAAGCACTGGTAGTAAAAGCTCTTTGATTGAGAGTAGTTACTATTTTTATGTATATTTACATACATTTTTATATATTTTTAAGCTCATTTAACAATTGAGGCGTTCGACATACCTCAAGACACATATCACATCAGGTAAGAGATCAGCTAAATAAATTACCGACGGACTAGTACGGGTATTACCATATGATGTCAACAAATAGTATTATCGTTACTGTAATCCTGTAAAGGCGCAAGAAGCGTTCAGCAGCTCAAGAGTGGGGACGAACCCAGAGGGAGAAAACCCTCACGTCATAACATTGAAAAAACACGGCTATTGACTATGTCCGCTTAGACGATAGTGTTGCGGTGGCCAACTATGAACTAACGGTGGTGTAAAAAAGCATTGCGCCTTATGGAAAAAAGCTTGATATTTTTTTTTTTAAAGAAATGATGAAAACTAAATTTATTTCTGTAAAAGACAACACAAAATAGATTCGAAATATAATAAAAAGATTTAAGTTTCATGAGTGCAGACATATTTAAATTTTATAAAATTGAATAACGTGAGCTGACAGACTGGGCTGGAGAATCTGCTCAGTGTCCTTACTTCTTAGAAGACGACACTCGCTGTTTATCTCGTACGCGTGTTCATTCCGGTTGTCAAAGAGAACATGAGTGTAATAAAAGTTCTACGTGAACATGGCTATGGTAATTAAAACAAAATTTCAAGCAGTAACTGCTGAAATTCTATTTAAGCCCAAAACGATAAAAAAAGGACATGCACAAGCTTCCTGCAATGTTTATCATGTACACGAGTTACACTCAAATGGATCAGGATTCATAAGAGGTAGTGTGATGAGGTAAACTTCAGTGATGCTTCAAATGGAGCATTTTTAAATGTCTTTCTTCAATTAACCACACAGCAAACTCTTGCACCCTTTTCCTGGCTTATCCCCATGATTCTGAATTAAAATCGAGACATTAAAGAAATAAGGTTATGTGTAACTATCATAACAAGACTAAAACAATAGGACTGTCGAGCAAGTACCTACAAAAGCAAACATTCCTTGGAAAACTAATTTTTAATTTTTTTAGCTGCTTCAAATTATACAAATCAACAAGGACTTACCCGAAGTCACTGTTTTAAGTTCATTTTAAACAAAAAATTTTAATAATTTAACTTTAATAATATGCTTTGCCTCAGAGGTCCGATTCAAAAGACATCATCGCTAATCTTGCAGTTGCCGCGAATTGCACATAGTCAATTCAGGGCTCTTGTCGCCGAATAGTTGAGGGCTGTGGTTCTCAAATAGGTATAGGCACTCTTATTTTGAATTTTTCTCGCTTTTTCCGAGTTGTAGATTCATTAAGAAGGAAGTGACGAAGTGTTCAATCTGTCCATTTCCTTTCCTCGTCCAAAGTTAGTTTGTGGAAGAAAATGTTTTCTGTGGTTTCTCCCAGCAAAACCATGGGTAATTTTGTTGTATTTAATGAAATAATTTTCCTATTGAGTCTTGTAGTAATTTAATCATACTTTGGTAAATTTAGAGTTTTCAACCTTTCGAGCTTAGATTGATATTTGCGCGATTCACTTGATGTTGGTTTTCATAGACGCTGTCTGAAACCTTCGTGTCCATCAGCTTTGAGAATTTAAAACATAACTCCTCGTAGAGCTTTCCAGAAATACCAGGTGTATGCATATGAAACCGGTATTGCCATTTAGCGGCCAGTAGGCACACTTGTAGGCACTGTCGGAACTTACCATTTGTGCTAATTGGCATATTGT
>NC_046658.1:69884966-69914358 GCF_010883055.1 Belonocnema kinseyi
GCGAGGGCGCATACTTTGAATAAAATATTTGTCATCATTCTCTTGAAATAAATGTGTTTTTTTCTTGAAAAAATACCGGTTTCATATGTATACACCTGGTAGGTCCTGAATTCATAGAATTCACGACGCACTTCCTATAAAATCTCGTCAATTTCCAAGAATGTTAGAGGTCCATGAGAATTTCCCATAGGCGTAGATAAATCTGAATTGTCATCAAGTAAATCTACTTTTCATGCACGAGATTATTGTAAAAATAAGCTTGCTTTGCCAATAATTTCGTCGTCGCTGTGATGAGCTAGCAGATAATTAATTTTTCAAGAACAATGTGGTAAAAGGTTTTCTTTTTTAGTTTCTTGCTTATAAGTAGGGAATGCGATGATTCTGGGAAGCAGGGTCACCATTTCATTTGGGATTATGATTATGTAAAATATCTCGCTAAATCTCGTAGAGATTAGAACCATTGTTCTTAGAGATCCGACAGAGCATTTTCACAAAATAAAAAATACTTTCACTATTTATGATAGGGAAGTAAGAACAAAGTCGCTACGCGGGCAATAACGCTTTATTATAAAAGTGCGAATAGAAACATTTAGTTGTGAATCAAATACAAAAACTGATTAAGTTACATACACAGGAAAAATGTTTAAAGTTTTAATTTCACGTTTATGAGGCTGAGTTTTATTTGCTTATGTCAACAAATTAGCTTTAAATATTTATGTCGTTACAAAACCTCGCTCTATGAGGAAGTAAAATAAATTTCATTGAGATAAATACATTTCGTCAATTTGGATCCGAGAGTTTTATTTTATAAGACTATTTGATTGAGAATTATTGATTATTTATAAATTTTTGTTAAAGAAGGTTACACGGAAAAGAAAAAGATTGCATCGATTTCAGTTGAAAGATTCGCTGAAACAGAAATTAACCTTATCGAATAAACTTTACACGAAACTGAGATAATTTTGAGTTTTTAAACTCAAACGATTTGTTTATGTCTTGAGTTCGTCTCCAAGACATCGATGTCTGGCTGTGTCTTAAAACTGAGTCGAGACATAGGCCTTTGTTCTACTATTATGGCCACGACAGGTAAAGGGCGTTTACTTGTCTTAAGTCGAGCCTTGTCTTGGCTAACACGACGTTTACTTGACTCAAGACGAGCCTTGTTTTGGCTGAGATTATCAAACCTTTTTTGCCTCATAAATGAGATTAAAATTGATTAATGAAAAATTTCTAATTATTAAATTAGTTATTTTTAATTTAAAAAATCAGAATCGGTGGGTCTAAACGAGGATAACCCTTAAAAATTTTCTTCAAAAAAATAAAAATTGTAACTTTCTGGAAGGATCTCCTAAGCCGTTAGAAATACGTAAAAACAAACAACATTTTCGGTATCATCATTGAACAAGTATAATACAAATAACAATCCGTAAATAAGTTTATTTAGTATATATAATGTATAAAAATATACAAAATTGTTTAATCATTAACAAAGATTAGCTTTTATGAATGTTAGAATTACCATTTTTGTTAGGGCAGGTAGACGCTCGAAGTTATAAACCGCACGTGTTGGAGTCATAAAAATTCTACTAATGAGATAAATTTATGTCTTCAAGACAGAAAAACTTGTCTCCAAGATATAAAATGAGGTCTGGCTCCGTCTCAAAACTGAGACATGCTCAAGTCGACCTTTCGACTTCAGCATGTCTTGATTAGGAAAAATTTAAGTCGAACTCAAGTCGAAGCATTTTTATTCGGGTATGAATGAAATCTATTTAGAAATCAGGAAAAAGAGTTTTAAAAACATTGCAATTATTACCATTTCACTTCTAAAATAATTGCACCTATCGCGGAAGAATGAAAAAATATTTTTCGTGCCTAAAAACAAATTATTTAACACCTAGCTGAAAAGTCACAATATTCATTATGATCTGAACCATAATTCACAAGTTGGGAGTTAGGAATTTCCGTTTTAACATTTTATTCATGAAACTATTTTTAAACTAAATTTTAAAATATACTTTTGTATTAGCATTAATTTCCAATTATTATTAATTTAAAAAATTAATTATAAAATTAATTAACGATACAACTTATTAATCATAATATAAAGCCTATTACTGCCGTTTTCTTATTGCTGCTAAGGACGTAGCAGACGACAGCTTTTATTACATCGCATGATTAACTTTCGCCAAGTAGCATGTAAACCTTAACAGCAGAAAATTTTACATGCAACAAAATTAAACTTAAGTTTTTTCTGTGTAGCGTTTAAAAACTATTGGGCCGATTAAAATTTACTGACGAAACTGTTGAAAACAGAATTTTGTAAAATTAGTCTTCAAGGCTCAGTTGTCATTCGCACGTATTTAAATTGATACAGCATGCATATACATAACTACATATATGCATCATTTACAAATAAATTTTAATTCCTAAAATCAAAATTAATTTGTTCAGTGTTCAAAAAAAATTTTTTTTCGATGATTTAAAAAATGTCGTAGATGGTTGTCCAGCTATTGAGAATGAACTTGAAAATGGATAAAATTCAATAAAAAAATTTCCATAAAAATGCTCATAAGATACAAATAAACAGTGATGGCAGAATGGCAACTTTTAATAACTATTGCCTGGAAATTGATATGCTAAGTGACGAAATTGTTTGTCTTCTTTTACTTTCAGAACAATTCAAGAAGAACAAACAGAGATTGCGCGAATAAAAAGAATTTTTTTTATCACAGGCCAATATCTAGAGTAGTCGGTTAAAGTTTGTACAAATTATTTTACGAAAATTGATTTTTTTTGCCATATTTCACATGCAAATAATTTATATATATATCACTCATATGCAATCTGACAAAATATGAATAACACTGCCCTACATCAGTTTTGCGAATAAGATGGCAAGTAATGTTTCCGAATGGATTTTTCGTGCTGCACACGAATCTGGGTTCAAAAACTTCCCATCACGTCATATTTTTGAGAAAATAGGGATTGAAGTCCCTAAAAATGGCGTTATTAGCTATTTTTGAAAAATTGTAGAGCTGAACTTTGGACATAACCTGGATAGCCTGGATATTTGGTAAGGTGACTCGTCTGAGTGTTTTCATTTATAAAATTTTATGGTAGTTTTACATGAAAACATTTTGGAATTAATACGTTAAAAATCTTAGGGGCTGCGTTTAGGTGGATTGATGAATATTATTGTGGGATTAAGAAAAGGTATTTGTTTTACATTTATACCCTTTAAAATTGTATCGTTAAAAGTCCTAGGGGTGGTTGCTGGTGGCTGCTGGATATTATTATAAGATTATGAATGTAGCCTGATGTTTTCTAAATATGACTCGTGTAACTATTTACAATTTCATGAATTGATTTTGGCCTTACATATCCACCCTTTCGAACTGTTTTGTTTAAAATACTAGGGGTGGCTTTTGGTTCTGCGGAATATTATTATGAGATCGGGACAAAATCTGGATTTTTTAAGGTATCTGGTGTGACTACTTTCAATTTAATAATTTTATGGTTGTTTCAAATTCAGACACTTTATATTTGTTTCTTTAAAAGTGCCAGGGGTATTTTTTTGGTATTTTCTAAAGGGGAGAATTACACTTAAGTATATTTGGAGGTCTTCGAAATGGACTTTATTAGATATTTTGCACTTGGAACTGTTCTTGGAATACTTTTTACAGAGATTTTAAAAAATGCATAGCGATTAATGTAAGAGTTATATTTGGGGGATTTAAAAATTCGACAGCGTACTTGGGTGACTCGTGTGGGTCTCCAGATGGAAGTTTACTGCTATTTTTGAAGTTTCGAAATAGTTTTCGAAGTTCCATGCTAGGCAACAGAAATAAGTCATTACCGATGAAAATATGGTTAGTGGGGAGGGGTTAAATACGGAATAGTACAAAGGTGTTTTTTGGGTATCGAAAAATAAAAATATTTTTTCTTCCCCTGTAATTAATCTTTTTATAATTTCAGTTTTTCTAGCACGCACGTCACAAATACTGACCCGTAGATACAACTTGTACTCTCTGTAGTACCCAAAAGAAGCACGACCCCGAATTTAGTTATACATATAGATTTGAAAATTGGGGAATTTATTTAAACAAAAGTAATTGTCCAATCAAAAAAATATAAACATATCTGAATTCGGCTCAGCCATACCTCTAGGTGAATTTCGAATTATGCAAAAATATTGATTTTGAAACAATTTTATTGTTATAAACAAATGGGAACGCAATATAAACAAACTTAAGAGCTGAAAAATATTTTCAAGCACATTGCTGCATACTTCAATAAAATACCCCTAGGTGATTTTTGAATGAACGCAAAAAAATAATTATTTAAACAAATAGAATGTTTATAATTTTTTTTTGCTTTTTCACGATTTAATGTACAGCAATGTTAAGTAAAACCTGATAACGCCAACTAAATAAAAATAATATTATTTTGAGCTTTAACCAAACAAACAAAGTTAACACTTTATCCATCAAACATTGTTTATATCCCCTCCACTCTCACTGAATGCCGAAAAAGCCTTTTCAAATAAATTTCTATATTCAGACATATAGCAAGAACGAACAAATTGTCACAGAAAAAAACTGAAGGTATCGTTGAAGGCCTCTCATCCATATCTCTAGGTGATTTTTGAATAATTAAAAAAATTTATTATTTAAACAATGATATTGTTTATAATATTTATAATTTGTTTAAAAAATCAGTGAACAACAATTCCAACATACTGACAACTAGATATCTAATATGGAATATTTTAGAATGGAAATAAATTTTTCAAAATGCAAAAATAACAATTTAAACATTGTTTTTACCCCCTCCACTCTGACTCGAAAAATCTATTGAAAATGATTTTTAAAATTGGGAACTATAGCTAGAACGAACTAGTTGTCCCAGAAAAAAACTGAAGTCGTTGAAGGCCTCTCATCCATATCTCTAGGTGATTTTTGAATCATTGAAAAAAAATTATTATTTACACCATGATATTGTTTATAATACTTATAATTTGTTTAAACCATCAGTGAACAACAATTCCAACTGACTGACAACTAGATATCTAATATGCAATATTTTAGAATGGAAATAAATTTTTCAAAATGCAAAAATTCCAATTTAAACATTGTTTTTACCCCCTCCAATCTGACTCGAAAAATCCATTGAAAATGATTTTTAAAATTGGGAACTATAGCTAGAAAGAACTAGTTGTCCCACAAAAAACTGAAGATATCGCTGAAGGACTCTCATCCATATCTCTAGGTGATTTTTGAATCATTGAAAAAAATGATTATTTAAACAATACTATTGTTTATAATATTTATCATTTGTTTAAACAATCAGTGAACAACAATTCCAACTGACTGATAACTAGATATCCAATCTGGAATAATTTAGAATGAAAATAAATTTCTCAAAATGCATAAATTCCAATTTAAACATTGTTTTTATAAACAATATCATTGTTTAAATAATAATTTTTTTCAATGATTCAAAAATCACCCAGAGATATGGATGAGAGGCCTTCCAGACCTCTGCTCCTTTCTCGATGTCTGTGCGAAAGGTGGTCCAGCTTTCTTGCTTTGCCTTAGGTATTGCACCCCTGTATTCATCCTTCATTGTCCCAAATGAGTGCCATTCCACCAGTCTGTCTCTGCAGCCTTTGGACTCTTATAGGTCAACAATTACTTTCATAAGCAGATTTGATGGCTTCCGTGAAAATCTTGGCTGCCATCTCCAAGGAATTCACGATTTCTGGCGAATTTGGGGCCGGCGGGTATAATGCATTCCAACTCGAACTTTATCTGTAAGTATTTTTCGAGAGTACAATCATCATAAATGATCTACTTCTTAATATGATCTCTAAGACTACTGCTACAGAGAGTGATGTCTATGACTACCTCTCTGATTGAGTTACGAAACTTCCGGGTGTTCGCCGTGTTAACAATATCTAAATCAGTAGTAAATAGGTATTCCAGTAGATCATTACTTCTTGAACTGATGTCCATGCTGCCCCACACACTATGGTGGATTGGTACGACTGTCATGTGGAAAGTAGGCCGATCGATCGTGCTTGACGATTCGCCCTACCGTAATATCTGCACCTTGCCAAGGCCTTGCCACGTACTCTTGATCACCGTGCTGTGTAGCCAAGCTTTAGCAGCTAGGTCAGCTGCAACAAATACGAAGAACCCTCCTCTACAGAAGGAGTTCTCGAATTTTGGCCACAGATCTGGCTACACTCTTTCGAGCGCCCTCCAGTTAGCCTCCCTGCAGAGCTCAAACTTCTACGTATGGGGCAGCGAGTCTGGGCTGCTCGTACCCACTACCACCATCATCAGGGGGTATTCTTCTGGAAATCTGTTAATCCAGCCTTCAACGCGACGACTTCCAGTTCGCCAGTTACTAGGCTGTCTTCTGCTTCTTTATAGGCTTATCTTCTCTTCGTTGGGATGTCCTCTGCGCCCATTCCTCTCTTCTCGGCCTCAGTGATGCGTTTGTAGTCACCGAAGTTTCAGTCTTTCTTCTTTTTGGGGGACTCATTGACCGCTCCCGTTTCCCTAGCCACATTCAGAGGGACCGTCTAACCCTTAACTACAAAATGTTACAGCAATGTGATGGCATTTATCCAACGATTTTACAAAAAAGTCGTGGTTTTTTATCGTCTCTCCGCTGACAACATTATTTAGGGTAAATATTGCTCTAAAACACTTGCCAATGGCATGGAAGGATAGTTGAGTGGCCTTCTTTTATCCTGAAGACGTCGAAGAAGCTGGTATATTTTGTATTAAAAGCTCTATAGTTTAAAAATTTAAAATTTTGTCTGTAATACATTCAAATTTCATCAAAATTAAATGGTCGGTACTTGACATGCAGCTAATTTGAAAAAACACAACCTAAAAATTCAATATGGCGTAATACCCAGAATTGTTATAATTTAAAAATATCCTTTGAGTCCAAATTGTTTTCCTTATACAGCACTATAATTTCATTAAGTTCATTTAAAATCAAACAAACATTCGCAGTTTCCAAAATTCATGACGTTCTGTTCCTTTAGTAAATTAAAAATTTATATTAATCTAGTCATAATTGAATAGAAAGAATGTGAGTTTTTAAATGAACTTTTACTAAACTTTTAATTAATAAAAAAACAATACCACAGCTTATGCAAGTATCGTCAGAGAGAAAATTCCCCTCTAGTAACTTCTTAAAAAACACATTTAATTATTCCAATTATTATTTAACTTATTAAGATCATCACTATTGAAAAATGTAACAAAAACTGCTTGCTGCGCGGGCACATTCTCATCGCGCGCGACTTACTTTGTTCGCAAATCTGTACGCGCCTAGGGTGCGCGACATTTGGTTCACGCTCGATAATGTATTTGCCATGCGCTGCACGCTAGGTCTTTGTACTTCCCCCATATTTGTGAACTGACCTTTTAAAATTAAAAATCAAAGTATCGACAACTGTAATTTGCTGATCGTGAATTCTCTTTTTTTGAAGCTCCCTCGGCTTCAACAAACACATTCTCATCACGTATCTCGTGGTTCGCGCTCGATTTCTTCCTCAATGTGAAATTTTCTACATTATGAACGACTCACGAAAGAATATTGTATGAACATGAAGTAAATAGTAGCGTACCTAGAGGCAGGCTTTGGAAAGAATGGTTAGAATTTGTGAATGAAACCCTAATTATAAGAGACATAAAAAGCCACAGAACCACGAAAGTTGGTATGCAAAATTGCATAGATGTGAAGGAAGCTAAAGAAGTATATCAGGAGAAAAAGTATAGTGGCAAATAGTTAATAAAAAAGTATTAGTAGACTGAATGATTCCTGAAACAAAAGACGTTGGATACTAATGGACCCAAGTGGTGAACCTCACATGCCTTTGTAAGACTCTTCACTGAGGGTGTTTGATTGAGAGATTGACAGCAACCTGGGTCGAAGAATTGTTGCGGAACGAAGTATTATTTAAATAAATAACACGATAATTGTAGATCAATCTAACAAAATCTATACCCCTTCCTCACATTACTCCATTCCCCAACGAGTGAGTCACGCTTGCTCCGAAAGGGAAATGGCTAAATGGTATAATAATAAAGTTTTTATACTATTAAATCAAATGTACATTAAATTTATTCCTTTACCTCGGCCTGCAATTGCTTATCCAGATTTTGCAAAATGAAGTATAAATTTCATTCATAATGATTAATATTTGTTTCTTACTTTACATTATATTTTATTTGCAGCCACCCTGAAAAATGTATCATTTCAATAAGTGTACATTATTACAATCCATAATATGCATTGGTATTAACACAGACGTACTTACATTTTCTTGTTTTTATAATTTAAAAAAAGTGCACATCCTATAAAAAAACAATTTTATTATTTGATATTTTATTTAATCTTATGTCGTTTTTCCATACATTTAATCTGTTTATTAACAACGTTATTTTTTCTATGTTCAACCAAAAATTCGGATCCTTGTTTAAAGGGGTTCTAATTATAAAAAAAAACATCTTTTTCTCATAGCAGAATAAATAGAATTCCAGGCATTTCTATAGACTTTTCCATTATATTTCAATGAAACGACTTTAATATTGTGAATGATTCTATAAGTTTTTTATTTCGTCTCCGTTAATATAGAATGTTTTAGTTCCTTTTTTTATATTCATTTGAACAATTATAAAAATTATTAGCTGAAAATTTCGATTTTAATTCAGTTTCAGAAACAGAGTTTATGAAAAGTTTCACAAATATTTCAAAAGATTTGACAAAGATTTCAGAAAAATTTCTAACATTTCATAAATATTGCAAATATTTCAAAGATTTTAAAAGGGCGTATATACCAGATTTCAAAGATTTCACAAGGATTTCAAACTACGATTTTAAACGATTTTACGCAGATTAAAAAAATTTTCATGATTTCAAATAAAGGAGAAAAATTTTACAAACATTTTAAAGGTGTTAAACTGTTTTAAAAGGTTTCAACAAATTTAAGAAGATTTAAAAAGGTTTCACTGATTCAAAACGAACACAAAAAACTTCACAAACAAAGATTAAAGAAAGCTTTAACACATATTTCATAAAAATTTCAAAAAATTCGCAAATATTTTCAAGATTTCAAGGATTTAAAATATTTTACCTAAATTAAAAAAAAAATTTTAATGTTTCATAGAAATTTCGGAAAGATTTTAAATGCTTCAAGAGATTTCAACAAATTCACAAAGATTTCCAAATATTTCAAATTTTCACAAATATTTCGAAGATTTCAAAGTATAGTTATGTTCGAACAAAATCGATAATTTTTATTTACTTGTGCTTCTGCTTGCTTAAAAAAATTTTAGCCAATAAAAAAGGAGACGGCTCATTTTTTACATCTATAACAAACTGTTATTTCATTATTTCATGTGAAAAAAGGAGAACTGGAAAACGTAACTTCTGAAATAGAAAACATGTAAAAGACCTTGATTTGCATTCATAAGAATCGCTGTACACCCTGTTAAAATAAAAAGTGCGCCCCTTATCAAAAAACTATCATGCAGAATTTGTAGCTCTTTTTTGGATGATCAACTTCTGTCTATCAACTTTTTCTCATATTGTGCCGTTCGTCCAAAAATTTAATTATTTTATTTTTAATTTAATTTTTTACAAATAAAATAAACCCGAAAAGCGATGCTGGTTCTTCTTAATTTGTTGGAAATGCGAATAAAGTTTAAAATAGCGATGAATTTTGTGGGCATCATAATAGTTAGTATACTTTTTGACGAATCTTATTTTCACAGTTTCATCGACTTTCAGCTACCAAATATTGACGTATTCATTAGCTTAAATTAAAGGATAGTTTTGATGAATAATAATAATAAGGGTAACTCCTACGTAATTAGATGTCAGAGCGCCTGCGTATAATTTTATATTTAATTCGTATGCCTGTCAAAGGGAAATTCTAGTGCGCCTGACAAATTGTGCTTTTAAAGATAGATTAGTCAGTGAACGGATTAGAATTTGACAGTGTATTGCAAGTAGAGTATTGACGATGTTCATGAAACCCAATCCAAAAAAGAAATTGAAGTATTCTCTCGATTTTATAAAATGGTCACCAAAGAATATACATGATTCGATGCTACCAATTATGATATTAAATTGGATTATGGGTCTAAGTATCTGGGAATACCCTTTGGGAAAACCACGACCTGTTATTACATTTATCTACGTTTTGCTAATGAATTCTCTTTACTGGTTTCTTGTTTTATCTGCTCAACAAGAGGTGAACCTTGAAAATTTAACGACAATAGGGAAAAATATTTTTGCAGTTATTATATATTTCAATACGATTATCGCAGTGTCTTCTATTATCATTGGTTGGTATCATTATAAGGTATGTCTTAAGTTTGTTTATTATAAAGTTACTGATAAAAATGTTCGAACAATAAAACGTTTGGTTCTTTCAAAAGTACCAAAATATGCTTATTTGCACAAAAGTTTGGCTTTTCAACAAACCTCTAGTTAAATAAAGCAAAACCTAGATTTTTTGGTTGAAAAATTGTTTCTGGGCAAACAAGAAGTTTGTTGAAAGAGCCAACATATTCATTTAAAATTCTATACATTCTTCACAATTTTATGCACACCAAATCGTTTTATCCAAACCAAACCTTTTTTCAGCGGTTTTTTAAATTTAATTATTAGTACATTAAATCCATCTCTACATAATTAAGTGCATATGGTAATTGGCGGATTTAATTTTATTTTAAGGAGCTCAAGGCTAATATTGAAAGATTGGAACAATTGGATGTAGCATTGGAACGTTTGGGCCTTCCAAATAACTATCACAAAATTTTCATTAATACGATGATAAAAGCAGCAATGTGGCTTATCACAATTGTAGTTCTTGTAGCGAATGACATACAATTCTTACTATCAAAGTTCGATTGGTTGAAATCTCTTCACATAATGTACATGATTCACTGTCCACTTCATCTTAACTCCGTGGTTGATTTCACCTTCACGTCACTTGTGAAGTAAGTGTATTTTAAGGTTAATTTTATCTTAGTTTGCGCGCTACTATTACACTCGTTTAGATCATTTTTAATTATATCCTATAACATTATATCTATTCTCTGAATAATGATCATTTCTCTGAACTAAAGAATAATCTAATTTATTCACTTATTTAGTGCAACTTTTATATTGTATATTATTTATTATAAGAGTATGACTAAATTAATGATAAAACAATGTAATTCTTCTTCCAAATATAGCTTACTAGGAATAAGATTTGAAAATATTAATTTACTTCTGAAAAGACACTTGGAAAAAAACCCAGAGCCAAAAACTGTTAGACAATTATACCCGAAATACAGTAGAGTCAGTGCTCTAGTTATGTCCACTGAATATAGTGATAGATTAAATGAGAAGCAATTAGAGATACAATTACTGATACTAAGTCGGTGAGTAATACAATCTGTAGCAATCAAAATTTTTAATTTGTTTGGTATATTTGTGGAAAGGACTTACCTCTGACTTTTCAAACCTGGCATTTTGGTGTATTTTAATGCACTGATTACGACCATAACCATAAAAATACGCGCAAATGTCGCTTTAAAGGTCAAAACTTGATAAAAGTATCAACATTTATTTTTTCGTTTATTTCAGTATATACTAAAATTTAAGAAAAAGTTGTAGCTCTTTAAAACATACACCTTAAGTGATATACATTTTTTTCTCGAAACATATTATATTTTGTTCAAAAGAGAAATGTTGAAAAGTGTAGAATTGCTTAAGATAGGATTTGCAACAACGCTGTGACCGATCACAGTAAGAGTGTAGGTCATACCTCCATTTTCCCACATTATTATTGTCCATTGTGCAGTATTTATTTTATTCCAAATGTTTATAGTCCATTTTTTTAAAACTTTAGATAAGAATATACTGACGTTAAAATGTGTATTTTTAAAAGATATGACTTTTATTTAACGTTTTTTTTTATTTTTTAGTATTTAATAAAATAAAAGAAGAGATCTCTAATTTCCATAGTTTTCTTAATAATTTTAGCGTTAGAATACAGATATAGGAGGTGTGAAAAAAATCAGAGGTAATTGTAAGTTTTTGGAACTTTATCCCTTTTTTAATTGTATATGTCGTAGTCACTTAATGCAATTAAACGTTTTATAAACATTCCAGATTTTAAACAAAATTCAAAAACTGCCGAAACCTAGATTGAATTGTTGATTATTTAAAATTAGATTGATAGAATTTTTGTTACAATATATGCCTTTAATCCCAGCAGATGGTGTAAATATCGATTATTACACTATTAGCTATAGCGCTTCCGGAAATATCGCAACTTTTCACGAAACGTATAATTACACTAATTAGTGGCTACGATATATGTACATAAAAACATTAATTCCTGTTTTCTCAGATATCTTCATATGGAATTAACGAATATATCCTGGGAAGTAAACAAGATTTATCAAAAACAAATGATGATGGAAATGGGAGCATATCTGATTATATTAACAGGCCTTTCATATTACTTGTTCACTATACTTTTTTTTTCTATTCGAACATTCCACTCTAAAATTGCACAAGTTATTAACGGTTGCATTTGGTCTATTGTATATGCGTACAAATTGCTCAATATTACATCTACTTGTGCAAAAGTTAGTCTAGAGGTAATAATTTTGTATATAAATATAATTTAGAAAAATAATAATAAAAAGTTCTCTGCAACTTCTAAATTTGTATATTTATATTTGGATTCTTAAGAAATTATTTTGAAAATTTTCAATTTTTTCTCTGTTCACATACAGTCACAGAAAACTAGAGACATACTGTATGAACTAAAGATTTTAAATGAAGATAAAGAGTTTAAAGAGGAGGTGAGATAATTAAAAACAAGTAATGTTTTTTAAATTTGAATATGCAATATTATAATAATTGATTTTTGTATACTTATCAGATTGAACAATTTTCGTTACAACTTACCCAACGACCCTTGGTATTCAGCACATGCGGGTTATCAACTTTAGATTACCCCTTTGTGCAAAGGGTAAGATCTAATTATTACATTTTATTTTGTAATATAAAATTACACAACGATTAATTAATTAATTTTCAGTTCATAGGATCAGTGACGACATATCTCGTTATATTAATACAATTCAGTCCAGAAATAAGCGAATGAATAACGATAAACAAATTTTGACAGTTTCGTCTAACTACACTGGAACTTGGAATTACCGTTTTGGGAATTGCTTGCAGTGACCTTCACTGTAAATTCAGACACTTGAAAAGTAAATAGGCAGCGCAGCATGAACGATTTCTGTTGGATTTTGAGGCATCTTTTTCTCAAGATATTTACAACGTAAAACTTGACGTAAAATATAATAGGAACTTTTATTTTTTAATAAAGAGCGCGCTCGACGACTTTTGTAAAATATCCTCAAGGTAATGTTTATAGAATTATGAATAATCGACTTTTCATGGAAGAAAATCGATGTTTTAGTATTTCAACGGGCATCGAGCCTACTCTGCTGAACTATTTGCTACCTCAGAATCCTAAGAATAAATTTATTAACGTAACTCTTTACGCGCTCTACAGTGCAAGATAAAGATTGCATTGCAGATTAATAATATAAATATGTATATAAGACAAAATTACTATGTTTCTAAATTTAAATTGTAAATTTTATTTGCTTAGAAATATTTTCAGATAGGAAATTTAATATCGTTTCAAGATTTTTATATTTTGCAGGATTTAATAATAACTTTACTATATAGTGAAATAGTTACGTTTTGAATACGGATCAGCATTCAATTAATATTTTTTAATGCTTAATTTCGACACTTAATTAATTTTTAGCTGCAGATGAAAATGATTTTTCAGAACTTACTTTTATAATAAACGCATTGACTTCTTCTTTTATAATATCTATGGACTTATAATTTGACACTGGATTTCCTGATGAGGAGACCATTTGGCTCTCGAAACGTCGACTAGAAAATTGAATAAAGGATATTCTCAACAGCATTACGGTCTTTTATCTGGTCTGAAGCATGTCACATTTTACATCCAACTCTATTTATAATTGATTATTCACTCATACGCATAATATCGATATTGTCTATCTATTTATAAGAATTATTAGAACATTTTTGTATTATCTTGAAACCTTTTAAAATCCTTAAACGACTTCAAAGCTTTATTTCAAAATCTTTTAAAATCACCACTTTATTTTACGCTTTTTGGCATCTTGACCAAATTTAAATTATATTTTAAAAAATTGTAAACTTCTAAATATCTTTTTAAATCATTAAAAATTTTCCTGCGACTTTTAAATAATTCTGCATAATTAAAGGCTTGCTTTAAATATACTTTTTTTATTATTTTAAAGTTTCTTAAAATGTTTAAAAATCTTTTAAATTTTTGTTCAAAATCTTCAGAAATCTATATTTTGTTTTAAATATGTTTTAAACTTTTGAAGTTTTCAATTATTTTTTAATCTTTATAACACTTTAAAATGTCTCTTAGGATTACTTAAATATTTTCTAAGGTAGTAATTCTTCAATTGTTATTTATTCGTTAATTTTCTATATTTTCTTTAAAAAATCTGTTAAGATTAATTATTCAAAATAATAAATCGTTAGAAATTTTTACGGAAATCTTAATCTATTGTTTGCATTATATTAAATCTTATTGAAATGTTTATTTATGTCAACCGCATACAGTAGATTAAATGAACAAAAAAAATTAGAGATGCAATTATTGATACTAAGTCTGTGAGTAATACAGTTTTGGAGCAATCAAATTTTGCAATGTATAAAAAGTATGAAATATCGGTTCAAAAAATCGACAAATCTATATTTAAATCTTTTCAAAAAATTGTAATTATATCAACTTAGTTGACCTTTTTCTAAATCAAGCATTGCTTAACAATTATATATATATATATATCGAAATTAAACAATTGTATTAAGTAATACATGTTTTCAAAATAGGACAATTATATAGTTAACATTGCAACGTTCAAAGTTTAAGTTTGGCTCTCTGAAATTTTGAAGATTCAAAACTTTCTGTTTCAAAGAATTCGTTTCAAAATCATTTAGTTTTAAATATAGCATTGCCAAATACTGAAAAATTGATTTTTTTCCTTTACAAATTAAAAAATTAAATAGGTTTCAAATGAAACATTTTTGACTGAAACAACATTGTTATTGAATTTGAAATTATATAAAAGCGCTTAATTCTGATTTTATTAGATAATTTCAAACCACACTATTAGAAAAAGTCGCTGAATCACACCGATAAGTGAATGTTTTTTGGTCTGCAACTGAAGCGTGTTATCCCACATCTCTCAAGGTGCAAAGTTCGGTGCCGAACGTGAGAGCGTACCTTTTTCATCTCAGCCAGTGCGACTATTCACAGTTCTTGCATCGTTCTGGCGTTACATATTACGTAGACCAGCCTCGTGCAGAGCCGAAAATGCATGAGCAAGAACCCGAGCCCCCCGACTTCACGATTAATTTTCGGTGGCTAACTGGCTATTAGGAGTTTTTAAGTAAACTGAATTTTGCAGGGTGTCAAGAGAATGAAATTTCATGCAATTTTGCTATATTATATCATTATAGAAACATATAAGGAACTTAATTCTTATTAAACCTTCTTGCGCAATTTTGTTGCACAATTTTTAAAAAGTTTATGTTCGTTTACAAAATGTGCTTTTAAATTTGCGTGAGCTTAACAGATATTGAGGAATTTTAAAACAATTTGAAAATAAATAAAACTTGTGAAGATTTTTTTTTGTTTAATTTTGTAAGGTTTCACGCAAATGAAAAAAAAATTATTTCAGGTTCCTAGCAATAATTAAAGTAAATTTGTTATTGCCAAAAATTAATTTCAGGAGATTATTGTAAAACATTTCAAAACATTTAAAAAGATTTAAAAAATTACCAAAATATCTAAAAAATCTTAAAGGCAATTTTTTTTCTTTTACAGAATTTAAAAAAATCAGTAAAAATTTGAATAATTTTTAAAGATAAGAAGATTAGAAGGTCTGACAAGATTACAAAAAAAAATTATTTTCCTAATATTTGTGTGGAAAGTTTAAATGATTTTTTGTTTTGAAAAATGTGCTTTAAAAGAAAATTAAAGAAGACTTTTAAACTGATTAAACGATTTCCTAAAATTTCGAAAAAGAGTGTTGAAGGTTTTAAAATCAAAATGTTTCAATTCATTATAATTAAAAGTTTTAAAAATGTAAATATTCGAATAAATTCAAGAAATATTTAGTAGAATTAATGAAATTCAGAAATAATTTAAACTTTAGAAGAGTTTCAGAACGTAGGATAAACTTATTCAAAAAACAGAACAATCTAAAAATTCTTGCAGAAGAAAAAAAAATGTTTCAGGAAATTGTGTACAATCGTCAGTCTTTAAAAATAAAATTCGAATGTTTTTTTTTTTAATTACTTTCAGCACATTTCTTCTCAGGCTAAATCCCCGTTTTTAATCGCAAGAGATCCAATTATTTTCAAAAAAAAATAAGTAATGAAATAAATTTTGAAAAATTCGAAAAGAAGATACATCCCTGTATGCTTAAAGATATAATTTGTTTACTTAGAATAAGTTCTATGCAATTTAAAACAAAAATTTATTTTAAGTACATATAAAATTAGTTAAATTATTTCTAAAAATTGGAAACATTTAAGAATTGTAGTATTAAAATGCACTTAAAATTTAAGGTTTTTGTATTTAATTTTGATATATGTAAAATAAATAGATTATAATAAAAGTCGATAAAAAAAGGACTTTCACACTTTTTGTTTGTGAAAAAGAGATTCCTTAATTCTCAAGTGTGAATAGTAAGGGAACTGACGTCAATTAAACATTCATAATTAATGAAAGATTTTCATTTTTCTCTTAAGTACAATAGACTTATCATTTGATAAAAATGTTGTGAATATTTTTTTTGAAGGTAGTGTGGAAAGGAGTTTTATTTAAAAATGTGTAGGGTTTTCTAACGGACAACTGTATGAATTTCTGACCTTTCTTATTTTTATTTTTTAAGTGTATATTAATCTGCTTTATGTTGAGGGCGAAATCATGTGCTGAAAAACGATAAAAGAAATATATATTTCTGAAACTGGTCCATAAGGTTAAAACCAAATCTGTACAACCGTTTGTTAAAATTTTTCGAATTTTTTTGTATAATTTGAAAGGCGATTTTACATAGTGTTTTACTAACTAATGGAGATATTTTTTATAATTTTATTTCTCAAATCTATTTCCTAAGCAACATATTAAAACAAAATTTATGAATATTTATAAAATCATGATTATTTTTCACTTTTAAAATTAATGTATACAGAGTATAGATTTTATATGAAATTTCATGACGGTTTTTTGTACCATGTTTGATCCTAGGGCAGAATCAAGGAAAATATTCTAAACGTATATTCCCAAGTTATTAAGATACTATACAAAAAGGTACTTTTATAATGGTTTTCTCCTTTTAAAATCACGATATATTTCTTCATAAAATAAAATTTGTTAAATTCATTTTACAATTATTCACAATTACAATTATTTTACCATACAAATCTAATTTTAAACGCTAAATTATGTAATATTGAGATAAGTATCTTAAGACATTAAAGGTTTCGTAAAGTCTCATATATTAAGAATTCTTAAAGTTGAAAATTTAACGATTTTGTTCAACTTTCTTTTAAAATTATTTTTGCAGTTGAAAATGCATAATTTTCTAATCGAAAATGATTCTTCTTGTTTGAAAATTGATTTTTTGGTTCATAATTAAAAATTTTTGTTGAAAATTCGCTTTTTTTAGTTAAAAAATAATTTTCTTATGCTGAAAATTTAACTGTATCATTTTTAATTCAAAATTTTTTATTTGAAAATTTAACAATTTTGTTGAAAATGTGTTGTTTTATTTCTGCTTGAAAATTGACCTTTCTCAGTTAAAAATTAATCTTTTTTGGAAGAAAATTATTCTTCTTGTTAGAAATTCATCTATTTTAATTAAAAATTAATTTCTTTGGTTGAACATGCATTTTTTCATAAAACTTCTTTTCCTTTGGTATAAAATGGTTTAAAGTGAAACCGTACAATATTTTAAACAAACTGTTACAAATTTTAGTTATTTTTCAATCGTTTCCAAAATTCTGACCATCTCCTAAACTTACTCAAATTGGAAAGCACATTATTTAAACCAACATAAACTTTTAGGAAAATTAGGCAACAAAAATGCACGGGAAGGCTAGATAAGAATTAAGTTTTTTATTTTTTCTAAAATTATATACAACATGGCAAAACTAAAAAATGTTCTACACGTTCTTTTACATCCCTATATGTTTAAAATTTTAACTATTCTGTTGTGAACTCGAATTTTTTAATTCAAAATATTTTTCAGTTGAAAATTCATTTCTTACATCGAAAATTAAACTATTTCCAGAAAATTAAATTTTTTATTTTAAAATGTAACTATTTTATTTTTGTTAAACACTTATTTTTTAGTTTTAATATTTATTTTTAAAGTTGAAATTTAACCATTTTGTTGAATTTTAAATTATTTTTTTAGTTGAAAATTCATCTTTTTTTAAAAGGAAATAATTCTTCTCCTTTGATCATTTTTTTTATTTGAAAATTTAAAAATTTTGTTGAAATTGTATTATTTTATTTTTGCTTGAAAATTGACCTTCCTCAGTTAAAATTAATCATTTTTGGTAGAAAATTATTCTTCTTGTTATGAATTCATCTATTTTAATTAGAAATTAATTTCTTTGGTTGAAAGTGTATTTTTTCATAAAACTTCTTTTCTTTTCGTAAAAAATGGTTGACAGTGAAACCATACAAAATTCTAAACGAATTGTTACAAGTTTTAGTTATTTTTGAATCGTTTCAAAATTTCCATATATGTCCTAAACTTACTCAAATTGGAAAGGACATTTTTTTAATCAAAATAAACTTTGAACAAAATTGTGTAACAAAATTGCACGAAAAGGCTAGATAAGAATTAAGTTCTTGTTTTTTTTTCTAAAATTATATATAACATGGTAAAATTGCAAAAATTTTCTGCGCTCTTTTACACCCCTTTTAAAATTTTTACAAAATAATAAAAAAATGTTGTGTTCTTTATTCAATTTTCTTTCAGAATTCAATCCATTCCATTTATGGTAAAAAATGTTTTTTTTTTTAAATTTAAAATCCAACTATTTTGTTGTAAATTCGATTTTTTTATTCAAAATATTTTTCAGTTGAAAATTCATTTTTTACATCGAAAATTAAACTATTTTGCAGAAAATTAAATTTTTTATCTGAAAATGTTCCTATTCTATTTTTGGTTAAATACTTATTTTTTAGTTTTAATATTCATTTTCAAAGTTGAAAATTTAACGATTTTATCAACGTTTTTTTAAAAGTATTTTTTTAGTTATAAATTCATCTTTTTTTAATAGGAAATAATTATTTTCGTTTAAAAATTGTATTTTCGGTTGATAATTCAACTGTTTTGTTGAAAATTCGCTTTTTTTTTAGTTGAACAAATATTTTCTTATACTGAAAATTTACCATTCTCAGTTAAAAATTAATCTTTTTGGTAGAAATGTATTCTTCTTATTTAAAAATTTATCTACTTTAATTAAAAATTTTATTTCTTTGGTTGAAAATGCATGTTTTCATCAAACTTCTTTTCTTTTCGTATAAAATGGTTGAAATTTCATGCAGTTTTTTGGAAATTAAACTAATTTGATGATAATTTTTTGGTTGCAAATTTATTTTTTAAAATGATAATGTAACCTTTTTTCATTGAAAATTGATCTATTTTGTTAAAAATTCGTTTTTTTGTTGTTTTAAAATTGATTTATAAAATTTTCAATTTCTATTTTCTGTAGGAAATTATTGGTTTGAAAACTAAATTATTTGTTTGAAAATTCAATTTTCTTTTTGAAACTTTAAATATTTTTTTGAAACTTTGATTTTTGGGTTTGATAATTTTTTTAAACTGAAAATGTAACTATTCAGTTTTTCCTTGAACATTATTTTTTAGTTGAAATTCAACTATGTGGTTGAAAATTGATGTATTTTATTGCAATTTTGTCTTTTGTGGAAGAAGTCTTTTTGTACGTAAATTCATTTCTTTGGTTGAAAATTGGACTATTTTGTTGTAGATTTAATTGTTTTTTAGTCAAAATTAATTTTTTTAATGCAAAATTAATTGTTCCATTTTTTGTTAAAAGTAAATCTTTTTTATTAAAAATTCATTTATTTTGTTGAAAACTCACTTTTTTTATCTGAAAATTTAACTAGTCCATTTTTGGTTCATGCTTATTGTGTCAGTTTAAAATTCGTTTCTAAAGATGAAAATTGAACAATTTTGTTGACATTTTTTTTTTCTTGAAAAATTATCTTTTTACATTCTCATCATTTACGATTGAGAAAGTATTAGAATTGTCGGAAATTTGACATCACACTTTTTCAACGGATTTCCGCGTTTCGAGACCCCCTGAATCCGAAAATCAGGTTTTCATGATGGCGTCTGTCTGTCTGTCCATCCGTCCGTAAACACGATAACTCTCGAAAAAATGAACGAATAAAATCCATCTTTGGCACACTTTTTCTAGGTCCTAAAAGGAAGGACGAGTTCGTTAACCAGCCATTTTTGATGAAAATTCAAAAATAGAGCGCATTTTGAAAGTTTTTGAGACCACTTTTTTCTGAATTTGAAAATTCTATGTACGGATATTTATAGTATTGAAAAGAGCAAACAATTTATCCTGATGACTTTTTTCGATTAAAAGAAAATTCTCAGAGTTATAGCGTTTTCCACATTTTTTTAATCAACCGAAAATCAAAATTTGAAGCCGAAAAACGCACGATATGAAAAAAAGTCAAGAGAAGAAAAACATTTTTTTTTTGAAGTCCCTACAAGATTATCATAAACAATTTTTAGATTTTCTTCAAAAATCGAAAATTCAAATCTTGATTGCACAAAAAATAATGGAAAATAAAAAATTCCATTTTGTGGACTAACTATATAGGATACAGAAAAAGATGAATTAACAAATAGGACGCGTACTTTTTGTTTTATTCGTGAAAAATAACGTTGAAAAAAGTAAAATAAAAAAAAAGGTGGAAAAGCGACGAAAGTTACCAGAAAAAAAATCCAACAAAACCTGTTTACAAATGTCTGTCGGAAATCGAGCGCGCAGCGCGAATGTCACGATGAGAATTTGTACCTCAAAGCCTACAGAGCTTTGAGAAACTTAATCTTTGATTATACTTAATTAAGTAGACAATTCAGAATATGAAGACGCATAGAAATACTGCCATCTAAAAGAGATCTTTTTGATAAAGTTTTTTTCAAGCATTCCAAATGCAAAGAATAAATATCCGAGCGCGAAGCGCGAGATTCAACCGTCGCGCGTCCTAGGCGCGGTCAAACTTGCGAGCGTAGCGAGCCGCGCGCGTAGCGCGCGATGAGAATGTGCCCGCGAAGCTGGCTGATTCTTAGTTATAAATTTATCTTCTAACATCTTTATCTCGCAAAAACCTACACAAGTTAACTACGCGTGCGCGCACAAGGCAACCGATCGGTGTTAGTTTTCGAACCGTATAGGGTCGATTGTATGTTTATACCACTCAAACCTCAAAATCTGTACTTTAACAAGATTTTTTCGCCTTTCGTGGAATTAAATACTGTTCGATATTTGTTTGAGAGGTGATTTTTAGCGAATGAGACTTTTCTCACTCGCTTCGCTATTGATTTAACACTTTCCAGTGAAATTTTAAGTTTAGATTAAGACTTTTACATCTCCTCGGTGTGATTCGTTAGTATTTTCAACACTGGGAAGTTGACAGTTCGTAAATTTACCAACTTTACACCGGAGAAGTGTATTTTAGAAGGAGAAATGCATTTTGGCACCAAAATATCGCACCGTATCATTACAATTTCGCGCTTCGGTATGACGTTGTTTGAATTTTTTCTAACAGTGTATTGTATATAAAGCTATCGAATTGAAGTTGTTCAATTTTCAATGTTGTAATATGTAACTTGTTTAATTTTGAACATGTTCAGAATCGTCCTGTGAAATCAATAATTTCAATTTTCAATTTAAAATACTCGAACTACAGTTAAATTTTTAAAATCTTTAATTAATTTATATTTACAGATGATCAGCTTAAAATGTATTTTGTCAACACATTGCAGTTTCAAACATTATTCATATTTTATTTTTTAATTCTTCAAAACAGCATTTTAAAATTCTTTTATTTGAAAATGTACCCATAAATTAAATACCTCAAGTAAACACCTTTAAAAGTAAAAAAATTAGAATCACACATTCTGAACTAATGATTTCATAAATAGTAAAATTAGCAAATAAAATCCAAATTTTAAAAAAGTTGAAAGGAAACTTATTTTAAATTGCATTTAGTATTATGTGAAATGATATGTGTGATATTTCAAGTGGCTGGATTGATTTTTTTTCTAAATGATTGTAAAATTCGCTGTCAAAAAATAAATTCACTGTCATTTCCCGGTTTTCCTCAGTCTCAAAAACTTCCCGGTCATTTCCTGGTTTTTCGGTCCAACGTTAACCTCGACTTGGTAAACGATTTTCGCAACTGTAGAAAATATATAGATTATCAATTTTTTTATTTGAAAATTGGTATAAATTAAACTACAACATTCAATTATTTTCAACTGATACGATTTTCAGATATTTAAAAATTGAACCAACCCATTTTTAATGCTACGACATATGCTTTCAATTAAAGATTAATTTTAAATAATTGTTAAAAAAAATTTTTAATTATCTAATAAAACTGAAAGTTGTTCAGCCTTAAAACGACTACAGTTTGAAATAATTTAATGTTGAAAGTTTAAAGCTGAAAGCTGACCTAAAAGTGAGATTTAAGATTTTTGAATTGTCAGTAAAGATCTATAAAGGAGAAGTTCATGAAACTTTTATAATACTTGAAACCATTTTGATTTTTTTCATATAATAAACTCAAAAGTTAAAGGACTCCACTCTTTAACATTAAAAAATTGTAATTGTAATAGATTTCAGCCATTTAATTATTCGCCCTATGCGGAGAAAAACATCGTGTAAATACAAAACGGGTCGTGTTGCACAGAGTAATAATAAGGAGACCGATCATGCTGTACAAAGCGTCTCGAGTTTTGACTGCGCTAACTGTACATCTATTGCCAGACTTGGCGTTTAAACCCAATGCTCACAAGGAGGGGGACATGCACAACGTGATTTGCTATCTCCTTTTCTTCCACAAGAAATGTGCGACTGAGTGCCGTGTTGAATGACAACTAAAAACTGATGTTATGTTCCTATAAATATTGTCAATTGAGTAGGTGAAAACATAGTTATTCCTTTTGTACTTTTATTCTAATAGGATGTTTGACACTTTGAAACACAACACTCCATTTTTTCTCGCTAAATTTTTATTTTTCAAAATTCCAACGGTGAAGCTTACTTGACTTTGCAAAAAAAATTGATATAAATTTCTGCCGTTGTGTGGTTGCCAAGCACTGGCACTCACTCGCACACTTCTCGCGGGAGAAAAGGAGATAGCAAATCACAGTGCGCATGTCCCATTCCTTGTGAGCATTGGGAAGTCTGACAATAAATGTACAGTCAACGCAGTCAGAACGTACTCGTATGTACGAAAATCGGTTTCATTATTACTCCGTGTCGTGTTGATTCAGCGCAGCGGCGGCGCTACGACTTGTGTGGTGTCACAACCCGAGTATCGCGTCCTCTATATATGTCGCGATATTACCGGCCGGACTCGAAAGGTAAACGTGGATCCGTTTAAAAAATTTAAGACCTATGAAGATAGGTCAGTAAAAAAATAATCACAAGCGTCCACTTTTATCATTTATTTAGAGGAAGGTTATTTTATACAATTAATGTAATGAATGTCGAGTTAAAAATATGAAAAGCTACTCGCGGAAGAGATAAGAGAAAAAGCGACTTCTCTAATCAAAAGCTAGTCTAATTCTGCCCTTCATATCAAGAATCGGTCTCCTCTTTTTTGAGCCTCCGAGGTTCCAGAGCAAGGGTTTCTAGTGAAGATAATTTTTTAAGCCAATCAAATTTCTGGGTTCTCCTTTTAAGGAGGGTCTCTAATTTTAAGAGAACCAATCAAAATTAGAATGAAAATGAGACCTCCTTCTTAACTTTTCCCATGCATCTCAGAATCCCATTGCTCTTATCTACCCTCGAGTCATGTCTATCCGCACCTACTTGAGATTTTTGAAGCGCCGTGACTCTTGACACTTAGGGTTGCTGCAACGATTTAGTTGACCATAACTATCTGACCAAGGAAAGAAGGGAATGAAAATTGGTTTCTGTTATATATTTTATTAGTTTTTAAATTACTAAGGGCTTGAATGTACTATGAGACTTTTAAGTGAAACTATCTCGGAACTCACCAGAGATCCGAGAAGTTTCTTATTTTATTAGTGTTCCTTTTAAAAAAAACGATGGGAAACGATTTCAGTTTTCGTTGACGGAATATTTATTTTAGCGTCTTGGTCCCTTCTTTCCTTAGAAAATCTAATTAAATAGCTTTTTTATGACTGACTGAGTGTCAGTTTCTTTAAAGCAACAACCTTTTATTAAAAGAAGTACATTTTCCAGAGACAGATTCTTAAGAGGGTTAAAGTTTATACTTGTGAACACTTTAGACAAAATACAATATAAATTAAAATTTTTTCTCAGAAAATCTGTCTCATCTATAAGAACTATTAAGTAAGGTCTTATGTGCTAACTTACTCTAAGTGCATTCATTTATCCGAGAAAAGAAACAGGCTTTCTGGTTCTTTTCTCGGCTTGTCTCACGCCTGTCTCGTTTTTGCCAAAAGAAAGATAAGAGAGTTTGAGAACAATAATAAAAATTGCGAAATATAATTTTAAATTTAGCGATTAGGCCTTTACGGTAAGGCGGTATTCTTCTTTATCATGCAAAAAGGGTTGAGTTCTACATGATCCCATAACTAGATGAGCGCGGGATTCGCGATCATCACAGTGGCGACCGTTTAAAATTAACACAGAGTCGTGTAAAATAAAAGCGGGCAACGAATAGAATTAACATTTTCCGTTTCGTTCATTCAAAATACTTTTTTCTTGAATTGACACGATATCGTGTCGATTCAATGCGATTTCTATTCAAAGAAATCGCCGTGTGTTTTATTCAAAGGATATGTTTCTCCGTGTGGAAGTAATATTAGAAGTCAAAAGTGTTAAGGGGTTCTGCTTTAAGCCAATTATTTGAGGTAATGAAAAAATGAAAAACTTACGCAATGAAAAAGGAAATTAAAGAAAAATATTAAATAAAATGTCTAATATATTTATTTGTAAACTATTAGTTATCTATTATTTTTTTCAGTTTTTTATACAACTTCTAAGATTTAAAATTGATTCCAAAGAATTTCATTTATTATCAATTTAATATACTATTTACTTACTTGAACTGCGAATCAAATGTATTTGATTCGAACAAATAAAGATGATTTATTTTTAATTCTTTACACTTAGAATCACAACAAAATCCAATTCTAAGGAATCTAATAAAAAGTTTCAATATTTTTATCAGAAGCTATTAAGAACACGATTTAATTTGGAACATTCTTACTTGAATATTGTTCATATATTAAAGCTTACTATTATATAGAATTAAAATTTTTTATAACTTGAAAGGAATTCCAGGTTAAAAATAAATTGGAAATAGTTTAATTTTGAGTATATTATTAAATTCGAATCATTAGCGAAAAACAGTTATTTACGCAGTATATTTATAAAACTTTTAATAATTTTATGAAAGAAATAATTTTTGAATGAATCTAAAGAATTGACTCAATATTAAAATATATCATTACTATCAGAGTTTGCATGATTATTTAAAAATAAGAAACCATTTTTTACATTTATTTACATTTAAAAATAAATTGGAAATAGTTTAATTTTGAGTATATTATTAAATTCGAATCATTAGCGAAAAACAGTTATTTACGCAGTATATTTATAAAACTTTTAATAATTTTATGAAAGAAATAATTTTTGAATGAATCTAAAGAATTGACTCAATATTAAAATATATCATTACTATCAGAGTTTGCATGATTATTTAAAAATAAGAAACCATTTTTTTACATTTATTTACAAAACTGGAATTCTGACAACCAAAAACTTAGCGAGTTAATAGTTCTTGAAGTTTTTCATAGTGTTATGAGTGATATGACTTTAGTGTCAGTTTAAAGTTAGTAGTTTATCAAAGGGGCCATCCATATACCACGTGGACAATTTTTCACCACTTTTTGACCCCCCCCCCCTCGTGGAAAGCCGTGAAATTTGGATAAATACCTCCCCCCCCCTTGCACTTTGTCCATGTGGACGTATTATATGAAGATATAGATATTATTAATCTTCAAAATGTCCGGGAACTCGCAACAATTCTATAGACGTCATTTTAGTACTCACTAAAATTTCAGATTCTTTTGTTTTCATAGTCAACAGTTCGGAATTCGTTGACTGACTAACAGCTGTTGCTGTATTTTGCAACAATTTATCGTTAAACTCATCAAAAATTCCAGTAGAAAAACGTCATTTTAGTACTCTTCAACCACGGGGAATGATTGTTTGGATGCTAAAAACTAACAATAAGTTTGACTGGCAGCTCCTTAGTTGTGCCAAAGTTAACTAGCAGACTCTGAAACATGTCAAAAATTCGAGTGAAAAAACGTAATTTTAGTAAATCTTGAAACCCATTGGGGATGATTTTTTAGGTGCAAATATCTACCAAGAAGTTTTACTGGCAGCTCCTGAGTGGTGTGAAAGTTGACTGGCAGGCTGTCAAACATGCCAAAAATTCAAGTCAAGAAACGTGATTTTGGTACTCTTGAAACCCATTGTAGCGAGCTGTGAATTTGCATAAAAGTGAGATTTTCGTAGTTTCTTTTTTCATATACATATTATTTTTATAGAAGTATCCTATAGATTAAAATTTTAGTTAATGAAAAGGACAAAACTTTCATCCGGTTGCTGATTAAAATGTCAGTCAACTTTAGCACTACTCAGGAGCTGCCAGTCAAATTCTTTGTTAGTTGCTTGCACCGAAACAATCATTCTCGATGGGTTTGAAGAGTACTAAAATGATGTTTTTTCACTCGAATGTTTAACATGTTTGAAAGTTTCCCAGTTAACTTTGACACCACTCAGGAGCTGCCAGTTAAATTGTTTGTTAGTTGTTTGCACCAAAACAATCATCCTTAATGGGTTTGAAGAGTGCTAAAATTACGTTTTTTCACTCGAATTTTTTAAATCTTTGACAGTCTGCCAGTTAACTCTGGCACCACTCAGGAGCTGCCAGTCAAACTTATTGTTAGTTTTCAGCATCTAAACAATCATTCCCCGTGGGTTTCAAGAGTCAGTCAGTCAGTCAACAAATTTCGAACTGTTGACTATGAAAACAAAAGAATCTGAAATTTTAGTGATTGAATTAGCTTAGGAACGTGAGCTTAAACATGATTTGAATTTGAAAGAAGAAGTCGTGAAAAAAATAAAAATAAAAATTATGTTGTGCGTGAGCACAATATAAAAATTGGAGTATACCTAGAGTATATCTTGTCTCATTTCAGTATATTTTTTCACAGATTTAGGGAAATGTGTGTCCACGTGGATTCTAGCTCGACCCCCCCCCCCTCGGCCCCCCTCGTGGACAAGCGTGGAATTTTACCATACCCCCCTCCCCCCCTAAAGTGTCCACGTGGTATATGGATGGCCCCAAAACTTACAATTACTATCTGCATTCGCATAATTAAAATTGATCATGTGCACAAATGTTTCGAGTTTTTTAAAAAATATTATTGAATCTCAAAATAATTGAATGTCAAAATGAAATAATGAACAATACCAAGTTATCACTACGGACCAACTTTATGCTGCGAACAGAATATATTAGATGTGAACAGAACCAACTTCATACTGTGTACCCTTGTCGATTATTCTTTATAATAAAAGTTATTAATTTAACTAATCTTTTTATTACTCTCATATTCTGTGAGATTTGTACTTATGACATGGCGAAATTTTTCCACCGTAGATATTATTGTCGAGATTAATTAATTTTTGCAAGCAACTATTTTCCAATAACTATATTTTATTAAACAATAAAAAAAAGATTTTACGGAGTCAAGAGCTGGGGATAAAATAATAGAGGACCAATTACATTTCAAGTTAGGGAGAAAGGTCTAGAGCTTAGAGTGTCAGAATGATTTGGGTTTATGGGCATTTTTTTATAAATATCCTGTATAATGTATATTATACATCTCGTGAGTTTCGTTCTTAGTAGCCCACTGCTTCATATCATGAACATTAGTTTTGAAAACCCCCTTTTTTACATTTCTCTCGTAAACAACGAAGGGTACAAAAAATATTCAACTAGAAGTTTACACATTGTTTATATTGTTTACGAGGACGAAAAAAAATTATATTTAAAGAAACAATTTCTTCCTATACTCAAAAAAGGGAAAGCCTCTATAAAACTGACAGGATTCTTTTATTATATCAGCAGAAACTATAAATATAATATTTAAAAAATATAAAAAAGGCAGGGTTCTTCAGAAATCTCATTTATTTTCTTAACAAAAAAGACATCTTATCAGTTTCTTGTGATCTAAGCCATTTCTGAAGCCAAGAATTTTTTTAAATCTAATTTTTTATTTTTATTAATAGTGTCTGCTATTACGAAAGAGTAAGATATTTTTAATTCCCCTCGTTGTTTTTGATGAGAAGGCAAGAATTCGATTTTTCCAAAATAATTATTTACAACGTGAAACAGTGATTTTCCAAGAATAAAACTCACGAGATATGTATGAAGTTCACATTGCCAGATGTTTCTTTAAAAATATATATAAATGTGTAAAAATGGCGTCTTTGAGGAAATTGACCTCTTAAAACTTAGCCTCATTTGAAATGGAATCAGTTAAAGTGGAAATGGAGGCAGTTTAAGTCAAGTTTGTCAAAATGGTATTGGGAATTGATAGGAGAGCATGTATGAAAACATAAATTGGCAGGTATGTTGATGAGGTTTTAAGGATGAAAAAGCACTCTTAGTGCCGCATTGTGCCTTTGAATGTAGGTCGTTCCCGCACGAGTTGGATAACTAGATAGTATGTGAGCTAAATGCTCGCGGTGTGCATGGCACGCCCTGCAGCTATCATTGGGAATGTCTCGGCTGAAAATGTGGCGACGGTATGTTAAGGTGGAAATGACACCGTCTTGGCATGCAAAAATGAAACCCTCTGTACCAGACTTCAATCCGGGGGATTTAAGGAAAGCA
>NC_046658.1:69914458-69916266 GCF_010883055.1 Belonocnema kinseyi
CGAAGGAATTAACCCCCAAGCGGAGGTGTGAAAACCGTGCCGAAAGCTGAATGGCACCTGGGTGAGGTGTCTAGAACGGTGACTCTGGGATACCGGGCTACGATGCGAGTGTGGCCCGCGAACGGGGTCACATGGCATGGCTGCATGCTCTGTGGTGCGAGAAACACCCGGACCTATCGCACTTTTCGCAGCAACGTTTGCGAAACCATGCTGAACTACTCCGTAAAAGGGGCTATGTAAGCGGAACGCCTACTTTACCATAGCTAGAACAAGCCGGCAACAAAGAAAGAGAGGCTACACTAAGACCAACCGCGGGCAGGCATCCAATAGATGAAGAGCGATGCTTTGCGACCCGGAGAAACATCAACACCAAGGTTTCTCTCAAGCCTAAAGATCTGGCTGAAATGGATGACGAGCTTCGTGGACATTTTTCCGGTAAATCCGACCTCTGGGCTATCAATTATTGTGTGTATAATGCAGCGAGAGCTTTGGCCGATGCGAACCGTAAAATAAAACAAACGGCTGATCATAAGACCAAAAGACGAATGCATCAACTTGGCATAAAGATAGGTTGGGCAAGACAGTACGCGTCCCGCATTCAATGCGTGATTGACTACATCACATCTGGCAGGAATTTTACCGCCAAGGCTCGAAAGTTCGCGCGCGAACTCCGGACCCGTTATCACAAACTTAACAAGTCAAAGCTGCTGACCATCAGGCAGCAAATTGTTGAGAAAATACGGATACTATCTGACGCTAAGAGAAGTCTGGAGGGGAGGGAGAGGTGCGTCAGAGCAAATCAACAGTTTCTCTCTGACCCATCTCGACTCTTCCAAGACCCTCCAGTTACTGTCGAAAACCCACCCAAACCAGAGGAGGTCGAAGTATTTTGGAGAAAAGTCTACGAAGTTCAGCATAGACTGGACGAAGACTCAGAAAATATAAATAGCTTTAAGGAGCTGTGTGATGCCCTCATAACACCTGATGAAGAATACCCACCCATCATTACCGAGGAGGTGAAGAAAGTATTAAGAGGGATGAAGAACTATTCCGCACCGGGACCAGATTGTATCAAAACCTTCTGGTGGAAGAAGTTTTCTTCAACCCATCGGCATTTGGCCCGTATTTTCGCCTCATATTCGAAATCGGAAGAGCCGATTCCAGAGTGGTTGGTGGAAGGGCGCACAATACTCCTACCGAAAATAGACAACTTAGCTGACCCGAAAAATTACAGGCCAATAACTTGTCTGAACACACTTTATAAGTTATTCACAGCTATCCTAAATGACAGGATTGTTCGGGCAATTGAACCTGTGTGGCAAGAAATGTATGAACAACGACGCTCAAAGAAAGGCGTTGCCGGATGTCGGGAGAACCTGCTCATCGATAGATGTGTCCGCAAAGATGCAGCATTCTACCAGCGTGACCTATCGATGGCCTGGATTGATTATCGGAAAGCTTTCGATTCGACCTCCCATAGACTTATCATCTGTCTTTTGGAAATCTTAAAGGTTCATCCGCAAATAGTTGGGTGCATAGAGAGATTGATGCCGCTTTGGAAAACCAGATTTAATATCTCATCTGGCAAAAATCGTGTGACAACTAACAAGGTCACCTTTCAGAGAGGTTTCTTTCAGGGCGAGACCATGAGCCCGCTTCTCTTTTGCCTTATATTATTGCCACTATCTCTAGCACTTCTCCATTCTGACGGGTACTTATGCGGCAAACCTGCAGATCGAAAGTACAAGGTCACTCATGTATTTTACATGGACGATCTTAAGATCTATGCTAAAAACAGAGAGCAACTG
>NC_046658.1:69916366-69925100 GCF_010883055.1 Belonocnema kinseyi
CAAGGCTATTTGAAGGCAACCCCCGACACTTGACTAAAAGCAAGAGTTTAGTTTATTGTAAAAGAATAGAGAAAAAACAAACACTTAATTTATTCTGAAAATTTAACTTATTTCAAGGTGTGATAAAAAGAAACAGATAAAGTCCGAAATGAAGCATGAGTTTTAATCATTAAAATAAGCAAACAAAAAGACTACAATGCACATAATGATTACCTGAAATTCAGACGATATTTAGACTGAAATTTTAATGTAAGGTTGAGAAGACCTTATATTAATAACTCTTCTAGTTGAAAGTAAGACACATATTTACACTTAAATTATAGATCTTGTCACCCCCATAAACATTAAGCCTAAGCTGAAATCCCATGAATTATGAAGATAATCGTTATAAAATCATCGTATCCCACTTCACTTTTTTCTTACGGTCAGTTTGGGGTAAAATAATAATTTACACAATAGATTAATTGCACAACGTTTCGTTAGCTTAGTTTGCTCACTTCGTCAAGCAATAAGGTTTCGGTTAAAACCATCGACATATAGAAATGGACCGGTAACGCTTTAGGGAGAACTGAAATGGGCTTTAGAGAGAGAAAAAACATATGAGACGTAGACCTGCCTTTATCTATTTCAGGACTCTGTCAAGTGATTTGGTGGCCCCGGGTATTGCCAAAATATTCTGTACGGTTAATTAAAAAAAAGATAAACAATACATTACAAAATTTCTAGTTATAATAAATTGAATGTTAAAGAACATTCATTTAAAATAACCTGTTTCAGATAGATTATTTTTAAAACTTGGTAACCTTGAATTCTTCTTAAAATTGGATTGAAAATGCTACAATGATAATCTTTTTGTGAGTTCAAAAATAATGTAAAAACTGTCAAAAATTTGAACAATATTTCTATAAGATAAAAAATAATCATTTGTATTGCATAGGTACAAAACTTCACATTTTGAGGTTTTGTTTTTGTTGTAACATTTTTTACTTTACTATATTCAAAAACTTTACTTACGTATGAAAACATATCCCCGCATAAACGTCTTGACAACGCCCACAAACTACACAGGCTGCCACCCTTTTTTTTATATTTATTTACAATAAATTATAATTAAATAAATTATAAATAAATCAATTCTCAAAAGTGCGATAAACGTCACATTATTGGGGCACTAGCGACACAAAGCACGGTCCTGTGCTTCGCCAAACTTCACCCAACGAAAATACTCTCGACCAATCAGCTTTATCTATAAAGGGATAGGTCTACGTCTCATATGTTTTCTCTCTCTCTCTAGAGCCCATTACCGTTCTCCCCACAGCATTACCGGTCTATTTGTATATGTCGATGATTAAAACATATGGTATCAATGAGTCAGGTACAGCTAGTTGACGCTTCTTCAAAAATCTGCAAAATTTTTGAATACTCACAGTTGTAGGTATATACTAAAATGGAATTCAGTTGAAAGAGTCACTCATGAATCGTTTATGATTATATATTATATGTCCAGTTGACGTACTTTGTTCTCTAATAATGTTGTGAAAAATTTTAATACTGCCTTTTGGCTATACCTAACTCGTTGATATCATCAATGTTTTAATTGAAACCACACAGCCTGATAAGGTTAGCAAACCAAGCTAACGAAACGTTGCTAACCTTATAAAATAATTTTAGACTTTCTCTAGGTACGCAAGTAGAACACCTTATCTGCAAAAAAAACTTGAAGACTAACATTTTTTAATTTTTGTGAATACCACTATACAATCATACTTCTCGATGACAATCTTTTCAAAGAACAATGAGCATTCCTTGCGAAAATAACTTTACACTAAACGTGTATAAGCAGAAAATTCTGCTTTGACGTCGAAAACAGTAAATAGATGATTCACGAGTGACTTTTTCAACTTAATACAACTTATAAAATACACAAAAAATCTGCCAGTGTTCCAAAATTTGAGAGATTTACGACGAAGCGTCACTTTGCAATCTTTACATGCAGACTAGAGTATAGCAACTAACTAGCATGCCAAGCCGGCGTCGCGCGCATGTCCCAGCGCGATTAAGGCAGAGCTTAACTGAAATTCAGTAAAGCGTACTTCATAATATTAGGTCCGGCGAGCAAATCCTGAATGATGGAAAAATATAACTTCCCTCCTAGAAATAATCGATTGGACACCATTAAAAACGATTAAGAGTAATCCAAAGTTGAATCGGTTTAAATGGTCTCTAATTGTATCAATTGTTCCCAATCGGATTGAATCGAGTAAATGCACATACCTGCAATACGCCCTCTGCTGTTTTCGTTTGTAACACACATGACGCGCATGTGTTTATTGGTTAGATATTAAATTTTTAGTATTCTAACAAAAGTTTTAAGTACAAAAAAATATAATTTTTAGGCGGTATACCAAATGAAAAGTTAAAAATATAAGAATTAACAACATTTAAAATCCATTCCGTTTAACGATGTGACAGTTGATGTAGTATTATTATCAGGTAGGCAGTTTGATTTAGCGGGTATATTATTGTAAAACGTTTATTTACTTATTTTTAAATTCATAATGTTTAAATTTGTTTGACAGAGTAAGAAACCGCTTGTGAATAATTAAGGCAAAATCAAAATGCTGTAGTGAAACCTTAACCCCTAACTCAAAATAATGGATAACCAATTGAAAACGATTGGAAACATTATAGAAGGTAGGATAGCGCCAATATTTTGAAATTCAAACTAAATAAATTATAGGTAACTCCTTACATTTTTAGTATAAAAGCTTATCCAATCCTTTTAACCTTCTTGCATATAACCATTTAGAATTTATAAATAAGTTTGATTTAAAATTCTTGAGAATTCTAGTTTTAAATATTTAAAATATTAAATTTTAAACATTTCAAATAATTTAGTTTGAAATGCCTAATCATAAAATATTTTTATTTTAAAGGTTTGAAATTATTAATTGTATGTATTAGATTCATTTAAGTTTCATTAGGTTCAAAATTGAATTGAATACGTGCGGAATTCATCACAACATTTGGTTTTCCTTCCATAAGCATCGACATTTTTTATATTCTCTCCTTCCTGAAAGATTGTGAATTATGGCCACATATTTCTGTAATTTTTGTCATATTTTGTATTTAATAGTCTGACTAAAGTTTAATTTTGGTCTTTATATCCAGTTGTCCTACTCATAATTTCATTAAATCTTATGTAACCGTATGGACGTTTTTCGACATTTTAGCATATCAAAGAATAAGAGTTTAATTTTTAATGTACGAATTGTTTTAAACTTTGAGTTTGAAATGCAGTTAAGAAACCTTAATTTACAAATGCTATTTTTGAAGTCTGCATTTTTACTAATTCAAAACAAATCGAAACAAAATTAAAAATGTATATTTCTCATACTTAAATTTTATATGGCTCAATTTTAAATTTAAAAATCTGCCCGCTTCGCGGGCACATTCTCGTCTAGCGCTATGCGCGCAGCTCGCTTCGCTCGCAAGTTTGAGCGCGCCTATGGCGCGCAATAGTTGAATCTTGCGCTTCGCGCTCGAACATAATTACACCTCGCGCTTCGCGCTTGGATATTTATTCTTTGAATTTGGAATGCTTGAAAAAAACTTTGTCAAAAAGATCTCTTTTAGATGACGGTATTTATAAGCGTCTTCATATTCTGCATTGTCTACTTAAATAAGTATAATAAAAGATTAAGTTTCTCAAAGCTCTGTGTGCTTTGAGGTACACATTTTCATCGTGACACTCGCGCTGCGCGCTCGTTTTCCGACAGGCATTTGTAAACCGGTTTTGTTGGATTTTTTTCTCGTAACTTTCGTCGTTTTTCCACACATTTTTTTATTTTATTTTTTTTCAACGTCATTTTTCACGAAAAAAAAACAAAAAGCACGCATCCTATCAAAAAGTGATTCTTAACAAAGTTGTAGATCTTTTTTGGGATAAACATTTTTGTTAATTCATCTTTTTTCGTATCCTACATAGTTTGTCCACAAAATGGAATTTTTTATTTTCCATTATTTTTTGTGCAATCAAAATTCGAATTTTCGATTTTATAAGAAAATCAAAAAATTGGTTATGATAATCTTGCAGGGCTTTCAAAAAGAAATGTTATTCTTCTCTTAACTTTTTTCATATCGTGCGTTTTTCGGCTTCAAAATTTGATGTTCGGTTCATTAAAAAATTTTCGAAAACGCTATAACTCTGAGAATTTTCTTTTTATCGAAAAAAGTCACAAGGATAAATTGTTTGTTCTTTTTATTACTATAAATATCTGTACATAGAATTTTCAAATTTAGAAAGAAGTGATCTCAAAAATTTAAAAAATGCGTTAACTTTTTGAATTTTTATCAAAAATGGCTAGTTCACGAACTCGTCCTTTCTTTTAGGACCTAAAAAAAGTATGCCAAAGATGAATTTGAGTCGTTCATTTTTTTGAGAGTTATCGTGTTTACGGACGGATGGCCGGACGGACAGACAGACAGACAGAAGCTATCGTGAAAACCTGATTTTCAGATTCAGGGGCTCTCGAAACGTAGAGATCCGTTGAAAAAGTGTGATATCAAATTTCCGACAATTGTAATACTTTCTGAATCATAAATGATGAGAATGCAACAAAGTTAAAGGCTTCTGAATCTATATTTTACAATTTCGAATGCTTTATTTATACAAAGTTTCTAGAAGGCTTGTCATTTTTACATAAATTAATTATCGTTTGAGCTCGGAATTGCTGTTTTAAATCTTTTAATTAAATATTTAGAAGGCTCAGTGATAAGAAAACTTCCACTTCGATTGGTTTAATTTGCAATTTAGTCTTAAAAACTTTAAATAACCCAATTTTCAGCTTCAAAAACTTAAACTTTGAATTTTATTGACGGGTGTAAAATTTTTTTAATCAGGAAATTATTCTAGACTTTTTCTTGAATTTTAGTGGCTACCTTGCAAATAATAGAAAAAGTTGGTTTTTCGTCAATCATTATTGGTGAAAGGGAAATCATAATCTAAGGATTACCGAACATAACATCACCGACATTGATGTAAAGATAAATTTATGTGTTAATAATTGCGAATAATTAAAAATTGAGACCTCTTTCTGACAAAAAATATTTTATCTCTAATATTAATTTTTAATTGTTTAATTTTATTTAATTAATAACAACTTGGAATTTTTGAATAATAAAATAATAATTTCATCGGTTTTCTGAAGTTTTACGTTTCTAAATTATTCGCTTACTTTTTTTTATCCTAACCAATTTTAAAACTTATAACCATCCATAACAATTTTCACTTAAATGAACAATCCGAGAGCGCATAATAAAAAATAACAATTTTTCTTAATTATTACAAAATCAACTTTTTATTTTTATCGTGTATCTAATTTTATATTTTTAGCATAAAATACTATTGGCACATTTTTTTCGTAGCACCACTTTCATATGGTAAGAATTATTCACAAAATGTTTATTTACTTTGTTTTATAATATATACTGTTTCAAATTTATATTATTCCAAAAATGTAAATAACTGTCTTTAAATAATTCCCGCCAGACAAAAGTGCTGCCTTCACGTGGCAAATTCAAAGTACCCAATTGGAAACAATTGGAAATGCAAAATGCTTAATCCTTGCCAATTGTTTTGGCACAATTAAGAAACACAATTTGAAACGATTGAGATATTAGTTATATTGTTTCTTATCGATCTCAATTGATTATTTCTAGAAGGGTTTATAAGTTTGAGCCAAATCATAATATTTTTAGTGCTCCCCAAACGGCGCGTTAAATCTTTAATGGAAAATATCTCGAAAATTATTACAGATAAACTATTTTAAATATGGGTGCCTGAATTCGTCTTGATTTTCTCTATAACTGAAGATAACACAGGCCAACATGGTTTAGTTGCTGGAAAGTGGTGGGTACTTTCCGAAGTAATTTTTTACATAGAATCCGAATCCGGGGTCAGAATTAGCCCATCACGTCAGGACGTTACGACATGTGAGGTTATGTACCGAAAAAATGACGTTTTTGGCTACTTTTGAGGTTTTGTACAGAAGACACCAAATTTTTTTGGATTTTTTCGTTCTTTGCATCATATAGTACTGCTCTTTCTCTTTAATTTGAAAGTCGCACAGTTCAATTACCATTTTTCTTTACCAAGTTATGCCAATTTAAAATTACGAGATATGTCCCATTATGTCTTGAGCATTTGCTTTAAATACCACAGATCAACACGGTTTTGTTGTTGGAAAATGAAGCTTCCTTTCAGAAGTAATTTTTTACGCAGAATCTGAATCCGGGGGCAGAATTGGCCAATCACGTCAGGACTTTTAGATATTTGAGGTTATGTAGCTAAAAAGTGGCGTTTTTGGATACTTTTGAGCTTATGTACAGTAGACAACATTTTTTGGGATTTCAGCAACCCCAAACACCCCCAAGTACAAATTTTCAAGAGAAAACACCCAGTAGAAAACGTCTGCCTCAAAGTATTCAAAGCAAATGCTCAAGACATAATGGAACATGTCTCGTAATTTGAAATTGGCGTAACTTGGTAAAGGAGAATGGTAATTGAACTCTGCGACTCTCAAATTAACGAGAAAGAGCAGTAATATATGATAAAACTAAAGAAAAGATTCCAAAAAATCTTGTGTCTTCTGTACACAACCTCAATGGTAGCCAAAAACGCCATTTTTTGGGTACATAACCTCAAATATCTTAAAATCGTGACGTGATGGGCCAATTCTGACCCCGAATTCGGATTCTACGTAAAAATTTACTTCGGAAATGACCCTCCAATTTCCTAAAACTAACATGGTCCCATTATTTGCAGGCCTGTGTAATCTATAAAGCATAATAACATTAAGATATAATAAAAGAAGGTGTTTCGGGCCATTTTGATCAATTTTTTGCTGAAAACAGTCATATAGGTTGTCTCGATTGGCACTCTTGTAGCGTTGGACGTAAATTTTTTAATACAACGATTCGATTTAGTCAACTGTTTGCACTTGTGTTATTTACTTCATTATCCTGTTCAACTAAATTCTGTGGTTGATTTGACGTTTACGTCCATAGCCAAGTAAGTATTTTTTTATTTTGTTAGAAATGTATTGAATTAATTTGCTAATTTGTAAACAGTATATTCTGTAAATGTTGATAATAGCAATAGTTTTAGAAAATGTAGTCAAAACTCTCAAAAGTTACAATTCGACATTTTTTATTTTCTTTCCTCAGCTATATAGGACTGCAATTTGATATTATTAATTTACATTTAAAAAGAATCTTGCCAATAAATCCGGATTCAGAATCTGTCGAAGAATTGTATGAAAAACATAGCAGAATATCTGCATTGATTATGTCAACTGAACGAAGCGATATATTAAATAATACAGAACAACAAAAGAATTTAATAATACTAATAAAGTGAGTGATGAATTTAATTTAATAACTTCAAAAAAGACCAAAAATAAGATGGATTAAGTTCCTTGCAAATTTTGCTTTTTCAGACATCTTCATATGGAACTGACTGAAATATCCTTCCAAGTAAATAAAATATATCAAATACAATTGATGATGGTACTGATAGCTTTACTTTCCTCTATGACAGGATTTTTGTTTCTTTTGATCAGTACGATCTTTTTTAAGGATAAGAGATTTCCCCAAAATTCTAGGATCATATTGGCTGTGGCGGGATGGTGTGGTATCTGTCTTTACAGACTTTTGATAGTTAATTCTACTTGTGCAAAAGTAAGCTCTAAGGTAATCAATAACACGTAAGTTTATACTTTCTAAAGTTTCTTACTAGCCGACACTTTTTTAATGTTGGTGCGGGGAAAATTCTTCTTTCCTTTTTTACTTAATTGCAATCATCCGAATGTCACTCACTGGCTGAGTTTCACAAATATCAGGCAATTCAGCCGCTCGGTAAATTTTGTTCGAATAAAAAAAAACTTAATAATAATTGGGGGGGGGGTGGATTTAAGAGTGAGATGAGTTTGGTGCCGCGCTTGAAGCTAAATTCCCTACAAATTATAATTGAAATGTGATTTTAATTTGTGTATTTTATACAAAATATGAACGTTATAGAATAGAAATTTTGCAATTTAATAATTATGGTGAGTGTAATGTAACGAAGTATAATAACCACAGACATTTTTAACACTAATTAAATGTTTTCTTAGAAATAAATGTAACCTCTTACTCCTTGCGCAAACGAAAAGGCAAAATTCCTTTTAGTTGTTTTTGAATGGATTTTCGAAAATCACGTTTTGGTATCTAGACCATAGGTCTGCGATCTCACCCTGTTCGCTGCTTATGGCGTCTTATGAGAAATCCGTGTTTTTTATCACGTCGGTCCTGTTTACTTGTAAAATAGGGCAGTGAGACACATGTCAGTGTGCTTGCAGTTAAGTGTATTTGCGTGTCCAAAGTTATTTGTGGCTAATTTTGCGCGTCTCGAGTACTAACACTCAGAAAATTTTTGCATATAACTTGTCCACAGCTTGAAAAACTACGGAGAAAAATAACAAATTCGAACCCGGGAAAAAAATAGCCCGGAAAGCAGTTGAATACTGCAGAAAACATGTTTTGACCGCTGGACCACTTGTAGATAACATATGTACTACTTAATCTTGACATATACGAGGGTGGATTGATAAGTTTCCGGCCTGACCAAGAAAAACAAAGTTTTTAAGAATTTTTTTTTTATTTCTCAACATAATCTCATCCAAGGCTGATACAT
>NC_046658.1:69925200-69937492 GCF_010883055.1 Belonocnema kinseyi
ACATGGCGATCGGGCTGAAACTATAGCTACACGCTATCTAAGGATGGTACTATAGAACGCCACCTCAAGGTAGGCCTAGTGGCGCCATCTCTTGGTCAGGCCAGAAACTTATCAATCCACCCTCGTAAAGTTCCATTTTTTTCAATGTTATAAAACTAACGGTTATTATTTCTATCCAGAAAATCAATAAAAAAACATTTCACGATTTAAAAAAAAAATCTTGAAAATTGTAAGAATAACAACGATTTTCCTTCCCTACGTAAAATTTCTGAAATGTTAAGTAACAGGTTTAGACCACGGACCCTTGAATTAATTTTGGTATATTTAGAACTTTTATAGAAACAAATCTTAATACGATAAGTTTAAGAAAATGCTTCGCCTATTAATACCTGACTTGTTCATACTTCAACTAGTTCAAAAGATGCTGTAACTGCTTTTTTTATAATTACTTTTCTGACACGTGTTTTAAAACAGAAATCGCATCGCATCACATCATTATTATTAAAAGAAATAAAGCTATTTTGTGTTGAAAGCTAATCTGAAAATCTACAAACACTGGTGTAGTTTGTGATTATCGCCTTGCCCCGTACCGGCATCATACCCTACTCTGCTCTTGAATAATACGTTTCCAATCATTTCAATTTAATAGATTCTTTTTTCCTGATGCGTAAACCAACTTGATACAGGAAGAAACCTTCTGAGGCACTATTGGTTAAAAATCTTAATATTTTTTACTATTTGTACATCGCAGTGGAGGGACAGATGCGAACTCTTGTGATATTTAATACTTTAATCAGTAATTTGTAGCTGTTAGGAAAATTACCAAATTAATTGGAATGAAACAAGAGAAGGATTAGAGATCTCGCCCTCCATATTTCAGGAGGCCTTGCTATTACCTCCTGAAAGGACCGCTCCTAAGTTTATGGCCGACACACTAGAGGTGGTCAGTCTCTCTGGTTCACCTCTTCCAGATCTATAGTCCGATGAGACCTTTAAGCCTTTCTACCAGCTACAAGGTCACGTGAAAAAATACAAATTCCCATTTCGACCAATTCAATCATTCAATAACAGAACATCAAAATCCATTCATAATTGTACTTTAGGGCTATTTATTTCTATAAAAAAGTGGAAAAAGTCAATTTTTATCATTTAAAAAATGGAACATTTGTGACACATTCTCAGATTTTTGACACTTTACAGAAAAATGACTTCTCTTATGTTATTTCAGATGCTAGCTTCTTCTATTCTTGTTGTATGGTTTAATAAATCCTTTATGGATTCTTCCTACCTTAGATTTTATTACAGAAAATATTAATACTTGCTAGCCTCAAATATGAAAATCTCATATTAAAATAATATCACTTACTATCACTGTTATAAAATAGACAAGTTATCGCCTTCGTCCCTCCATTGCAACCTATTTTAGTCATTTTTTCAGCAAAAAGTCTCCTCATGTACGTGACTGCACGGAAAAAATTTGCCCAATAAAAAGTATAAAACTCAGTCTGGGACTCTTGTACCAGCACCAAAATATTATACAAATTGAAAGTCTCCTACTGTAAATATTTATGAGAGATTTTAATACTAAGTAAGAAATTTGGAGTTACAACACTGTAATTTATTAAAATGTCCAAAAAAGTCTGGGAAAATATGAAGCTTTACTCGAAATCCACCATAAATTTTAGATCCCCCTTCCACCCTTAAGTATGGGTGTTTACAGGGGGGGGTGAAAAGGAATAGGGGAATAGTCCAAGGAAAGTGTGAACCTTCAGTGGATACATTAGAAATTTGTATTCTATACTAACCAGAAAAATAGTTACCGCTTGTGAGAAACGACCAGTGCCGCCCAAAACCTTTTTGATGCCATGAGTCATATTTAGTTTTTTTAGCCTCGAATATTTCTTTGACATTTGACATTGAAATTTTGTATGATAACTACCTCAGTTTATTATTTCCAACTTAAAATATATTTGATTTAATATGCATATTACGTTAAATTTAGTACTATATATTAACTCCGAGAGCTTAGTACACACATACTCTTTTTAAGCTCTTCAATTAATTAATAAGATAAACATATAAATACAGTACCGTCAAAAATTATCTGCACGTTTAGTGCGACGGGGCTAAAAATCATTGCTGACTTTGAAACGTGATTGCTCGTTCAGAAAGAAGCCAGAAAATTTGTTAAAACAGTTGGAAAGCTTATTAAATTTCGCGTTAAGCAACGCCTAATATAGATATTTTTTACCTATTTAAAAGAACAAGGTCGGGCATGTTTAGTCATATCTCGGGAAGCACCTTCGATTTTTTAAGTTTTATTCGTGTGAATTAAAGATAAAACTCTAAAGACTGTGGTATAAAGTTCAGTCTTACAGATTTACAAATTTTCTAGATCATGCCGTAAATCTAATTCGCGATACGAAAATCGAGAATCTCTTCAATTTTTTTAAACTTTTCGCATGGTATATTTTTTCAAAAGTTCAAAAATCTATCTATTAGGGGTCGTTTTATGTGAAAATTTATACGGTTTCTTAAAACATTTTCTTACTTCTTTTTTGAATGAGTAATCATGTTTTAAAATCAGCAGCAATTTTTATTACCGTTCATGTTAGCCATGTAGATAAGTTTCGGCAGTAGTGTAAATGTAAGAGATTCACCGAAAACTCTACCCCCCCCCCCCCCCCCCCCCCCCCCCCCCATGACAGCATATAATAAATGTAAGACCGTCCTGCCGTGGACATACAACATTGTCTTGCATTACCTTTTCAAGTTAGGCCGTCCTGCCATTGACATAAAAAGTTGTCTTGCAGTACCTTTTCCAGCTAACGAGGGGTGGACAGAGAATCAGCAGAGCGACACGACCCCCACAGAGTGTTCACTTCCCCACCCTGGTCGATTGTGAAAATGTGAACAAATAAATAAAAAATTTAATTTGTTTGGAAAAATTAGACAAAATATAGGCTCCGGAAACTAGGACCACGACCACCCCCATAAGGGGTAAGACCCCACGCAACTTGAGGTATATGTTATCCGCCGGGCTCCCTTCAAGAACACCAGAGGGACGCCAAAAACGGCGGGCAATTTCCCAAATGCTACTGTCCTTCATTTGACCCACTTAGCATTTAACTTTCGCAGAACAACCCCGTGACAAACAATCAAATCAAATTCATCTTACAATAAAGATGGAAGAAAATGCACACCAGTAAAAAACTTAACTTTTCATGAACAAAAAAATCGATGAATGTCCGAAAACCCACGTCCATCCTTTTTTTCTTCATTGATCTACTTGCAAAAATCAGCAGCTTTCATTTTTCTTTGATAATAATAGAAAAATATTAATCCTCCTGCAATGCTTCTAGTACAACCTGACTTGGTTCGTCGTCACGACACACTGACCTCTTCTTTTCTTTCACCTGCTTGCCCAAAAACTGACTTTCCTTTTCATGTTTATTGCTTTCGATTCAGGTAAACATTTTTTCTTTCACAGCCTGGAAGACCCATCGACCTCTCAGCCGCAACAACAATCATCCCACATATCAGGCTCGTCAATACCCCCCCCCCCCCCCCCCCCCCCCCCCCCCCCGGTACGGGAGTAGCAACTTCGTACCCAAATTACTTGGCTACTAGCAGTAGTAGCTTTCTTGCTGGTTTTCTGTACAACCTTTTTCCCATTCGTACGTAAGCCGAGCGTACGCGGCCATCGGATCCTGGGCATACTCGTTCTATCAAACCGCGCGGACATATATTTCGTGGAGCTCCCGGGTCAACTGCTAATACCACGTCTCCCACTTTCAACGGAGTTACCTCAGTGTTCCAAGTTGATCGTGGCAACAGTGTAGGCAGATGCTCCCTTACCCATCAAGACCAAAACATATCAGCCAAACTTTGATATATCCTCCATTGTTTCCGATAACAAAGATCTTCACCGCTGAACCTTCCTGGCGCAGCAACTCTAGATGATGATCCTAGTAGTATGTGATTTGGTGTTATGGCTTCCTGGTCACTAAGGTCAACGGAAACAGGTGTCAAAGGTCGACTATTTATCGTATGTTCGGCTTCAGCCAAAAATGTTCTTAATACCTCTTCACTAGGCTCTATTTCCTTCAGGGTAGCCTTCAGTGATACTTTCAATGAACGTACAAGTCTCTCCCAACTTCCTCCCATATGTGGCGCTCCTGGAGGGATGAAGTTCTACTTAATTCTTTGTTTGGCAGCTTCATTGTGAACAGCTCCTTGGTCCAATCCCTTTATGGCCTCACGTAGCTCCCTGTCAGCTACCTTGAAGTTCGTACGATTGTCAAAATATATCTCCACCACGGATCCTCTGCGATTCATCATTTTCCTAAAGGCTAAAATTGCCGAGTCTACTGTTAGGGATGTTGCCAATTCCAAATAAATAGCTCGTGAAGTGAGGCAGGTAAACACTACGCGCCATCTTTTCTTTTTGCGCCTCCGTATACCAATCGATACAATTATGGGTCCGAAATAATCCATGCCGACAAAGGAGTATGGTTTTCGATGATGTTCCAATCTTACTCGAGGTAACTCGCCCATCTTGGGAGCTTGGGACATTGCTTTGCGTAGGCGACACCATTGACAATGGTTTCCCACAGTTCTTACTGTTGGTCGTATATTTACTATCCAGTCCCACTAGAAGGCGGATGTAAGGATGTTTACCATTCAACATGATTGGTTTCTACACTCCCATCTCAATTCCTTCGGCCGCGTTTATCCTTCCTTCCAAACGAAGAATACCTTCCCCTCAGGGCGGGGTTCTTCCTTCTATTCAGTCAAAACACTTGTGTTCAGCAATTCCGGCCATTTCTCTTGGCCTTCTTTTAAATAAGCGGGTCCTTCTAATCATTTTAATATTAACATCTCAAGGTCTCCAGAGTTTCTTGAGGCAGCGTCTGCCCAGTTCGACTTTGTGGGAACCCACCTCCACTCATTTACATTGGTTAACTCACCTATTAAACAAAAAACAAAAATATAAATAAAGGGAAACAGAAGAATTCACCTTACAATAAAGATAGAAGAAAATTCACACCAGTAAAAAACTTAACTTTTCATGGACAAAAAAAATCAATGAATGTCCGAAAACCCACGTCCATCTTTTTTTCTTCCTTTATCGACTTAAGAAAATCAACAGCTTTCATTTTTCTTTTATAATAATAGAAGAATATTAATCCTCCTTAAATGCCTCTAGTACAACCTGACTCGGTTCGTCGTCACGACACACTGACCTCTTCTTTTCTTTCACCTGCTTGCCCAAAAACAGACTTTCCTTTTCATGTTTATTGCTTTCGATTCAGGTAAACATTTTCCTTTTCATAGCCTGGAAGACCCATCGACCTCTTAGCCTTTGTGCGATACCAACGCACTACATGGAAAAAAATATATAGCTGAGAGAACAATATTTTTGTCCTCAGAACTAAAAAGTATAGTTCTGGCACGAACACCGCCGGATAGTCCTCATAACTGCAGCAGCAATACTAGTATTCCCAAACGTCATATTGCTTCACGAAATATACAAGGTCGTTGACGCGACAACACATGATATGGCAATTCTTCCGAAAGTTATGGTGCTACAAACTAACAACTATTGGTCCTGCAAAAATCAGTATAGTTGTCTTACCAATACCGTATGGGTCGAGACACTACATACCCGTATTTCTCTTAACTAAAATTCTTTATAGTTCGAGCAGCAATACTGTTTTTTTCTCTGTATTTTCCACTCTAGGCATTTTTAATTATTCTTGTATATCGAATTAAAAATATTCACAACTTTTATGCAATTCATTGTGGGCGGAATTCGGGTTTTACTGAAAATTTTTATACTCAGCACAAAACCTTTTTCCCCACACTATTATCGAGAATTGAGATCTTCGGTGGCACAGACGGTAGCGTGTCAGGTTTCCGTGCAAGAGGACTGGGATTAGATCCCTGAGCACGGTAACAATGGAAATTTTTCAATGGACTTCTATCAGAGATTGGGTAGTTCGTAACCCACTTTAAATTGTAGACCTCCTCATAAGAGGCTGGTTAAGTATCAATGTAGAGGCCCCATGTCGAGGTGACTAGCCTTCGGGCTCAAACATCGTGTGTGACCCTCAGAGGGATCGCTTCGTCCACCCTAAATCGGCTATAATCTCCTTCTGCGGACTGCTAGGGAATTTGCCGAACTAACAAAGCCCACCGAGATCCAAAAACACTAGGTGAAGATGGCCGGATTCGGAGCATTGCCTTGAAAATAAACACGGATGTAGCTCAATAGTCTTTATAGCTTGAGCACCAAGGGGGGCGCACCCATTGAAACAAATAAATGATCGAGAATTACAAAACTCGTTTGCATTTAGTATTGAAAAGTTTAAAATTTTGCACTAAAAGTCATTCAAGATTTATAAAATTTTGATAAACGTGCTAGATTCCATGAATACATTCTACACTTTTAAAAATATGTACAAAGTTTTCCGTATGTCACCTGCTTTACGAACCAATTTTTCTTTATATACAGTCACGTCGGACGAGCGAGATTCTTTTCCAAATGAAAAATACAATTCAAAATGCAGAATTAAAAGAAGAGGTAAAAAATGATTCTCAAATAAATCTCTACGTCAGAATAATAATTTAATTTCCTTTTGAATTGCCAGATTGAACAATTCTCTTTACAACTCATCCAACGGCCCTTGGTATTTACTTTATGTAGATTCATAAGTTTAGACTACCATTTCGTTCAAAGGGTAAGCATTTACTTATTTTCACCCGAGTTTATATATAAAAAAAGAAGAAAAATTTCTAATATAAGTTTTATGTTTCAGTTCATGGAAGGAATAACGACATATCTCGTTTTACTGATAAATTTTAGTCCAGAGATAAAAAGATAAGTAATTGTAAGTACTTGCAAACTTTTTATACTCTCATCTCAATAAGAAAGTATTGCACGCAAAAAATATGCATTAAATTTTATAGAACTAATCCTATATTAGAGGATACGATGGGTAGTTTAATAAAAGTTAAAATCGTCTTTTTTTAAATTCCGTTGAACTATGCAACGAAATGTGTTACAAACTTCTATAAAATTAAGACGATTATTTACTAGTACACAATAACTACACTGTTCATAATCGCACGCTATAAACATTTTTATTCGCCGCGGGGTTCGAACCCTATAAAAGTTTCGCATTGCTAATTTCTAATTTCTAACGCCTAAAGCTTCTCGTCTGACCTAGCTGGAAGTATTATTATTGAACATTTTATGTGATTAAACAAGATTTAAACCTAATTCAAAAATATTCCAAGATATTTTAAAAGATTTAAAAAAATCTATATATATAATTAAAAATTTGTCATAAGGATAACCGCAGGCTTTTGCTGCGAGCGGGTGCTAATCTGAAAAATTGCACCCGCTCCCAGCGGAATCGCGGTAAAATTTCAGCCACAACCACGTCTCACAATCGTGAGATAGGTGGTTAGTGTCTGTAAAGGAATCAATACGACGATCCGAAAAAAGTTTCGTGTACCCTGAGAACACGGAGTGATTCAAGGACTACCGCCTTCTGCATTTTTCCCGCAAGTGTCCGATGATCAGGACGATTAATTTAACAGAATATTCCCGGTACAATCGTTGCAACTTCTTTATAAGGCTTCTATAACTCTCTTTCTTTTCATTCTCCTTGGCTATGATGACTCGATTTCCTTATGAGCATTTAGAAAAGCGATATTCAGGTTAGTGCCCTAAGAGTGACAGATATGGTAATAAAGCACTCTTAGTGCCACATTGTGCCTTTGGCTGTAGGTCGTTCCCGCATGAGTTGGACAACTAGATAGTACGAGTATGTGAGCTAAATGCTCGTAGTGTGCATGGTACGCCCTGCAGCTATCATCGGGAATGTCTTGGCTCAAAATGTGGCGACTGTATGTTAAGGTGGAAATGACACCATCTTGGCATGCCAAAATGAAAACTTCCGTACCAGACTTCAATCCGGGCAATTGAAGGAAAGCAAACGTTAGCTCACACGACATTAACTGATCCTCCATATTTCTGTGGAAGATACCGTGCATCCTCTTATCGAGAAGCTGTTCACGAAAGTTTTTCTCCTGTGCTTTCTTAATTCGGGCTTTCAGGAGTGAGTACTTGAGATAGACAAAATTTGATGCATTTTGCTCACCCCTAATACTGAAGTTAAGTCCGAGTGTCTCATCAGCCTCCACTGCTGCTTTGAACAGAAACGCACCTTTGCCCACTTCTTCGTGATTCCTGACAATTTTAAGAAGAGGGTCTCTTCCATTTGCGATTCTATGTGCTGTACCCAGAATAATCCTGTTGTGAAGACATTCAAGACTCAATATTCCTCGACTACTTTGACAGCGTGAGATGTACAGTCTCGGAACAGAAGACTTAAGATGCATGCTTTTGTTCATGTGCATAACCTTTCTTGTCCCGATATCAAGGGATCTGAGCTCGTTCTTCGTCCATGGAACTACTCCTAATGAAAAGAGTGCTACCGGGAGGCCAACCATCTTCTTTGTAGAAACTTTGTTCCTCTCCGACAGTTCGGAAGACCAAATATGCCGGATGAGACGTTTGTATCTGCTTCGGAGGGTATCCTTTATAAATGCCACATCCTGAATGCGGCTCTGTGGCACGCCCAGGCATGAGTAAGTCTCTCCAGCGCAAAGGTGTCGTGTAGCGCTTCTATCAATGAGCTCAGGATCTTCAGGGATGGCATTAAGTTTTCCTCGCTTCAAATAAACCTTGGCGTATTTGTCTAACCCAAATTCCATTCCAATTTCCTTAGTATATCGTGCGACAATCCCTAGAGCAAGATGTAGTTGCTCTTTGTTTTTAGCATAAATCTTAAGATCGTTTATGTAAAATACATGAGTGTCATGGTATCGCCCTGAAAGACATCTCTCTGAAAGGTCATCGATAGGCCATCGATAGGTCAGGCTGGTAGAATGCTATATCTTTGCAGACACATTTATCGATAAGCAGGTTCTCCCGACATCCCGCTACGCCTTTCTTTGAGCCTTGTTGCTCATACATTTCTTGCCACACAGGTTCAATTGCCCGAACAATCCTATCATTAAGAATAGCTGTGAATATCTTATACAGTGTTATACATAAGGTGAAAATACGGGCCAAATGCTGATGGGTTGAAGGAAACTTCTTCCACCAGAAGGTTTTGATACAATCTAGTCCCGTTGCGGAATAGTTCTTCATCCCTCTTAATACTTTTTTCACCTCCTCGGTAAGTAATGGGTGGGCATTCTTCATCAGGTGTTATGAGGGAATCACACAGCTCCTTGAAGCTATTTATATTTTCTGAGTCTTCGTCCAGTCTATGCTGCACTTCGTAGACTTCTCTCCAAAATACTTCGACCTCCTCTGGTTTGGGCGGGTGGTCAACAGTAACTGGAGGGTCTGCGAAGAGTCGAGATGGGTCAAAGAGAAACTGTTGATTTTCTCTGATCCACCTCTCCCTCCACTCCAGACTTCTCTTATCGTCAGATAGTATCCGTATTCTCTCAACAATATGCTGCCTGATAGTCAGCAGTTTTGATTTGTTGATCAGCTGCCTGTATAGACGTACTCAAGATATTTGAGATTTGGCTCGACTTTCTTTGAGAGTGGGCTGATACCGAGTGGTGTCACTTCGTTCCAAAGGAACTTAAAATTCTTTGAATTAATTGAGTGCATTTTAGGGTAAAGTAAATATTTCTTTGTGATAAACAATTTATTAAGGGATATAAATATTTATTTATTTCTAAAATGCGACATATGGTTCATGATAAACACGTAACAGAATTTATAAAATATTTACGGAATAAAAAAACTATTTACTCGAATCAAAAAATTCCTCTACTGTTTAAATTCCGTAGGTCAGTTAAATGTAATGATGAAAGTCAATGAAAACTTTCAAACCATTGTGACTTTTATAAAAATAAACTCACAGATTCAGAAAAAAAAAACAAGTTATCGTGCTCGCAGATAGACAAAATGGCAGAAATACATACATACATACATACATACATGCATACATACATATTCCCAGATAATAATTACACGAAGGATTTAACATCACGTTCATTCTTTAAGTTCATTAAGTCGATAGTAGAAAAAGCCGTCTTACCGCATTTTAGAATGAAAACGAGGTATGGCAGAATGTTGTAGTCATGCTTGGGATGAAGGCTTACATTTTTGCAGCCAAAAATATTTGGTCAGATCGATTTGCGCAGAGTTCAAAGTTGGCGAAATCATGCTTTTGGGAGAAAGCAATCAAGGTATTGATTTGCGAACAAAATTTAATTATTAGTTGAAGTTATTAAAAATATCTATAATTTGGTATTTTGCACATTGAGATTTTTTATCTTTTCCCTCAAAAAGTAGAGAAAACCGGCAAGAATAGCTGTTTTGCAAAATCTAGTTATTTTTGCGAAAAGTGTGTGCATATTTGTTAAAGTCTCTGAAAATATATGTGCAAAATGTGAGCCTAAAATAATAAATAGTTTTTGAGAAAAAGCTATTTGTTATATGAAAAAGATTCTGTTGTTTCGGTGGGAATTTATTTTTTTTAGTCGATCGCAGAGCCATAAAAGTGGACAAATTTTAATCCTAAATAGTTATAGTTTCACGCACGCTTAGCCGCTTATTGATTTTTGAGCATTAAGTACGTTAAAAATGGCTGGAAAAGAATACTGCGTTTTGTTCTCGTTAACAAATGGAATAATTTCTGTAATTTTCAGCCTAAACAATCAGAGTAGCAATCAATCGAAACTTATAAATTGTAATTGATTTTAGGATGAAATTTTTTCATAACATTATTGAATAAACTTCAAGATAACAAAATACTGCTTACATTACATCAAAGAGTTATATAATTAATTGTAAAATTAGTAAAAATATTTAAAAGTGCACTTACCTTTCAACCATTAGACGTCCCTTTTCTGTGCCTTTAATACAAAATTTGTAATCAGCGCAAAAATTAGCTGAAATAAAAAAAACATCTCGAAATGTCCATTCTTTAATGAGATATTACCAATTGTTTCATTTTAAACGCAATAATTCAATTTTAGCGCCAGCGTCTACTTCACTGTCATTTACTGCATACCTTGAAAATTACGACTGCAAAAATTGGTATAAAAAGGAACACCCCTCCACCCATTCACTTACAGAAAATACTTTCATATTAAAATAATTTTTAATTTGTAAGTTTCGATTGACTGTAACCGCAATGGCTTTGTAACCAGCTTAATAAAAATCTGCCCCACCGAAACAACAGTATCTTTTTAAATAACAAATAGATTTTCTCGAAAACTGTTTATTATTTCGAGCTCAAATTTTGCATATACTTTCAGTTTGATAAAGCACATATTTTTAGACACTTTAATTGACGTACATACACTTTTCGCAAAAATATCTAGATTTTTCAAACCTGCCATTTTTTCCGGTATGTATTACTTTTTGGGGGAACAAACCAAACAGTCTCAATGCGCAACATACCAAATTACAGATCTTTTTATTATCTTCAATTAATAATTAAACATTTTTTTGCAAATCAATACCTTAATCGCAATCTCCCAAAAATATGATTTCGCCAATTTTAAACATTGCGCTATTCACTCTGACCACATATTTTTGCCTGCAAACATATAAGCTATATTAAACGGACCACCCTCATCCCCCTATTCACCCCAAGCAACCTTTACAAGAATGACAATTTCACCGCTTCCAAGCAGTGTTTTTGGGGGAAAACCCAATAACAAAAATCAAGAAAAATACATATATAGGGTTTCGGGGTCGCTGATTTCAAAAATATATATATATAATTAAAAAATTGTCATAAGGATAACTACAGGTTTCGCTGGGAGCGGGTACTAATCTGAAAAATTGCACCCGCTCCCAGCGAAATCGCAGTAAAGTTTCAGCCACAACCCCGTCTCACGACCGTGAGATAGGTGGTTACAGTCTATAACGGAATCAATACGACGATCCAGCAAAAGCCTCGTGCACCCTAAGAACACGGAACGACCCAAGGACTACCGCCTTCTGTATTTATCCCGCAAGTGTTTTAGCATATTGTTTACACGCAGGGATGCTTTTTAGGCTATTAGCGAGTGAAAGCTTGGCTCCTCCAAGAGCGCTGATGATAAGGACGATTAGTTTAACAGAATATTCCGGGTACAAACCAGTGATCCCAGATCTGAAACGAGATGCGTTCCAATACTATGACAGGGCTATGTCCGTGTGAATATAGTAGGAGACGCTGTAAATGACTGAGTTGCGCGC
>NC_046658.1:69937592-69941154 GCF_010883055.1 Belonocnema kinseyi
CGCAACTCAGTCATTTACAGCGTCTCCTACTATATTCACACGGACATAGCCCTGTCATAGTATTGGACCGCATCTCGTTTCAGATCTGGGATCACTGGTGCAAACGTTGCAACTCCCTTATAAGGTCTCGATACCTCTCTTTCTTTTTATTCTCCTTGACTATAATGTTTTTGTCAGCTGGTGCCGAAAATTCTACAACGAACATGATTCGCTTCTCGAAGTAAAGAAGAACCATGCCAGGCCTCGAGTGAGCAACAGAAATAATTGTCGAGAATATAAAGTTCCAGTATATGCGGCACTTCCCATTCTCGACAATTGACTCGATTTCCCTAGGAGCATTTAGAGGAGCGATATTAAGGTTAATGCCGTAAAAGTGACAGAGATGGTAATAAAACACTCTTAGTGCCGCATTGTGCCTTTAAATATAGGTCGTTCCCGCATGTGTTGGACAACTAGATAGTATGTGAGCTAAATGCTCGGGGTGTGCATGGCACGCCCTGCAGCTATCATCGGGAATGTCTTGGCTCAAAATATGGCGTCGGTATGTTAAGGTGGAAATGACACCGTCTTGACATGCAAAAATGAAACCCTCCGTACCAGACTTCAATCCGGGCGATTTAAGGAAAGCAAACCTTAGCTCACAAGACATTGACTGATCCTTTACATTTGTGTGGAAGATACTGTGCATCCTCTTATCGAGGAGCTGTTCACGGAAGTTTTTCTCTTGTACTTTCTTAATCCGGGCTTTCAGGAGTGAGTACTCGAGACAGATAAGATTTGATGCATTTTGCTCACCCCTAATACTGAAGTTAAGTCCAAGTGTTTCAGCAGCCTCCTCCGCTGCTTTGCACAGAAATGCTCCTTTGCTCCGTTCTTCGTCCATGGAACTACTCCAAATGAATAGAGTGCTACCGGGACGGCAAGCATGTTCGTTGCAGATACTTTGTTCCTCGCCGACAGTTCGGAAGACCAAATCTGCCAGATGAGACGTTTGCATCTGCTTCGGAGAGTATCCTTTATAGATGTCACATCCTGAATGTGGCTCTGTGACACGCCTAGGTATGCATAAGGCTCTACAGTGTAAAGGTGTCGTATAGCGCTTCTATCAACGAGCTCAGGATCTTCAGGGATGCCATTAAGTTTTCCTCGCTTCAAATAAACTTTGGTGCATTTGCCTAACCCAAATTCCATTCCAATTTCTTTAGTATATCGTTTGACATTCCCTGGAGCTAGATGTAGTTGCTCTTTACTTTTAGCATAGATCTTAAGATCGTCGATGTAAAATAAATGAGTGACCTTGTACTTTCGATCTGCAGGTTTGCCGCACAAGTACTCGTCGGAATGGCGAAGTACTAGAGATAGTGGCAATAATGTAAGGCAAAAGAGGAGTGGGCTCATTGTGTCGCCCTGGAAGACACCTCTCTGAAAGGTGACCTTGTTAGTTGTCACACGATATATACAGGGTGTCTAAAAAGCCCTGGGACGGTTGGATAGGGTACTTTGATTGATAGGGAGATGATTCGTAATGCTGTAACTCATTTTTACAATCGGATAGCTTTTTGTCAAGAAGCTCAAGATTTTCAGTTCGAACATCTTCACTGAAGCGTGAGAGGCAAGGGGACTCACGCTAATCAAGCACCCCAAAGGGAACAGAATTTACTACGTCCACATCGTTGTTCCTGGGTAATGCTAAACGTAAACGTAAACTGATTAGAAAAAACCTTGAAAAAACCTTGAAGATCATCACCAAGATCAATATAGAGCTCACCAATGAATTTCTCGTTGAAATTTACTTCGGGAATTGCACTGACCTCTTGGAAAACTTTGTTAATTTCAAATAACCTCTAACTGACCTTCAACGTTACAATTGACCTATGACTTGGTTACGTGCCTGAATGTCGAATTTTCCGCTCTATTTATTGACTCAAATCATGTTATAAATTTGAAAAACTGAAAATCCATCAAGGCTAAGGTTAGTTGAGGTCAATCAACGGTGAAATTTTTTACATTCTCATCATTTATGACTGAGAAAGTATTAGAATTGTTGGAAAGGAGGAGGGTCAATAAGGCCGGTTTTTGGGCCATCTACAAATTGGCCTCAAACATGTTTTATCTTATTCATATAACTAGGTCTCATAACCCCTTAAAAGGATTTTTCTTGAGAGTGATCTGATTTCAAGATATAGTCATTTTTAAGTTCGTATTTTACATGGGTTTTCGCACTTTCATTCAAATCATGCTAAGTTTCACATTGTTAGTATTGCTCACGCAAGATCATACTTGGCCAAAAACTGCGCACGTATATGCGTTACAACATATGTTAAAGCCATCATTTTTATCGAGGTATTTAGACTTCAAAATAGGGCTTATTGTTATACTTTATGAAAAACCGAGCGTATTATTTTAAGGTATTAAGTTATTGTTATTAATGTATTATTTTTAAGTTATTTTTCTTAAGAAACGTTTACTGCCGGTCTTAGCCACTTTGACGCCCTTGGGCAAAGAGCATTGAGATTAAAATCAACCAAAGTCAGTGAAATGGGAAACAAAACGCTATCGTTCATGTGCGACTGCCGCTTCGCTACGTTCAACTGTGTTCTCCCTCCATATGGTATTCCCGTTTGATGCCGATGCTTTTAGCTATATTCTCCTTCATTCTGCTTCCACGTTTCGACCTATTAAAGAGTTCTTATCCACTGCATGTGATATTACTGCGTACATACATCTGTTCCAGATTATTTTATTGTAGTTTTATTTTATCAGTATCGACTAGTTTCATAGCGATTGTCAGTTTTTTGCACAGGTACTTCATAGGCATGAGAGGCTACACTTTTTTTTAAATCCTTATTATTTTATAGTTCTGTACATCAGTCTCAGATTCTCTTTATTTTTTCAGGTGAAATAATGACTTGCGGATTAAGTTTTAATTACCACTTATTATGCCGAAAAAAGAGTGTTCTTGTTGCGGCAAATTCTTAAAGCCATAGATTCATCTATCACCAGTTCAGGATGAACGGGCATTAAATGTTCATAAACCTGCTTTTAATAACTCCTTAACCATTCAGTCAAAGGTTTGCGATAGTTGTCGATGCTTTTCGATTAAAAAGCGTAGGATTACAGATGCAAAAGAGATGAGTTCTTCTGAAAATTATTTATCAAATGTTTTAGAACCAGGTAAGAGTCAGATTTATAAAAATTCAGAATCTTCCAGTGAAGATGGAACTTCAGCTTCTGACTGTAGGAAAATCAAACTTCCAATAAGAAGATGTATGATTTCTCAATCCAGATGCATTGTCTGTCATCATAAGAATAATCCTATCAGAATCAAACCTTTTGCTGCATTGAGGGTTTACTTCGATACTGGTATTTTGATTCCTGCAAAAGCGAGATGCTGTGCTTCTCATTTGGTTGATAATGGTTTTCTTAAGAAAGAGGCTGTTGCGCCTATACAAGCCACCTGTGATTTTACTCACATGAACGCTGAGTCGATTTCTAAGCTTCTGAATGATTTGCGTGAGGAGGCAAGAAAAACAGGGTTGAATTTTGATGATCCATCTGCGCT
>NC_046658.1:69941254-69947775 GCF_010883055.1 Belonocnema kinseyi
TACGAACTTAAAAATGACTATATCTTGAAATCAGATCACTCTCAGGAAAAATCCTTTTAAGGGGTTATGAGACCTAGTTAGATGAATAAAATAAAACATATTCGAGGCCAATCTGTAGATGGCCCAAAAACCGGCCTTATTGACCCTCCTCTTTTGACATCACACTTTTTCAACGGGTCTCCACGTTTCGAGACCCCCTGAATCCGAAAATCAGGTTTGCACGATGGCGTCTGTCTGTCTGTCTGTCCGTCCGTCCGTAAACACAATAACACTTGAAAAAATGAACGAATTAAATCCATCTTTGGCACACTTTTTCTAGGTCCTAAAAGAAAGGACGAGTTCGTTAACCAGCCATTTTTGATAAAAATTCAAAAAGTGAGCGCATTTTGAAAATTTTTGAGACCATTTTTTCCTGAATTTGAACATTCTATGTACGGATATTTTTAGTATTGAAAAGAACAAATAGTTTATCCTCATGACATTTTCGATAAAAAGAAAATTCTCAGAGTTATAGCGTTTTCAAAATTTTTTTAATCAACCGAAAGTCAAAATTTGAAACCGAAATTTGTAGACCTATTTGTAGAATATCCAGGAATTCTGTCCTTCATTGTTTGAATCGATCTGGGACAAGGCTTCACGGGTTCTCTGTAGCAGGTGGTCCATGAGTCATTCGGATGCAGTCAATGAGATGATCCACCAACAAGTAATATGGTCGAAATGAAATTGTATAAATAATTTCTGATTGGATGTAATGTTCAAAAATATAGGCATGAAGTGAGAACGTGAAGGAGAATGTCCTAAGATAGATGGTAATTTGTATCAAAGACAAGCACCTCTCAGAATAAATAAACATTAAAGTTTACGTGTTATTTCTGTAGAAATTCTTACTATTGTCTTTCTTTGTCGAAAAAAGTTGTAAAGGTACTGAGGAACTTCATTTTTCATGATTGAATACTTTAAGTTACGAGGCCCGCTCGCGCTTTAAATTAAGCTCATCAGTAATGTAATCTTACACAAATCAACTACATCAACGAGTTGCAAGGGCATTCTTTTTCTTATTCAGCTACTGAAGTTTCAAAAAGTTTTCTTAGATATGTTAGGGATCATCTTTCTCCAAGACAATACCTCTGTTTTACTATAGTTATGAGGTAAACCATTGTCCGAACGCAAACCGGCCACATAACCAATATCCTCTGGAAACCAACTCAGAAATTTAATACAATTTATATGCCATGCAATTTTTACACATAGTAGATACTGCAAGCTGCGCAAGTTGCAAAATTATTATTTAACATAATTTCTATAAATAACGGTGAAAAATTACCTGAGCGGACTGAAAATCTTTCATAATTGTTTAAAATTAATTTGCGACATTAGTATTTTTGTTCATTGACAAGTATATTACAGTTGGCCTCAACTAACCTTAGCCTTGATGGATTTTCAGTTTTTCCCATTTATAACATAACTTGAGCCAGCCTCTGTTTATTAGTATACAAGCTGGGTCGACTCCCATGGGTGCGTGTGATCACATATAATTTTGTAGTTATCCACCTTCTTGTAGATGGCTCTACTGTAGGGGCATAAGTGGAGGTAATATTTTCTTAAAATATCTTGGCGCCGCCATTCTAGTGTTCGTTGAGCTTATGGTTTCGTCAACAAATTTTCCTAAGTTCAAAAAAGTTTTTTCTCGCCGTATGAAGTGAAATCAGAAAATTTAAAAATAAACAATGTTAAAGTAAATTGAAATGTTTGTGCTGTGCCAGGATGTCACTGATTTCACTTCTCTATTATAATTCAAATAAATAAAACATTGAAAAAAGGTTAAATTGAATGTGTTATGTAATTCTTTATTTATTGGAGAATTATTGCAAAATTGTACAAATTTATGCCGAAAAATGGTACAGGAAACAGTATTTACACATTTCTCGTCTTAAATTTGTGTAATTTTGAATTAATTCAAACGAACACATGGCTACGCTTTAGTTTGCCACCTCCTTGTAGATTGCGCTAGAGTCGCTATAAGTGGTCAAACCCAGCCTGCTAGTATAGTCAAGTTTGAAGTGTCATATTCTGATCCTGCTCTTAGATACCGCAAGACGGCGCTGCGGGTTTCCCTCCCCACGTCCCTTCAAATCAGTCATCTCCTGTTTCCTCTTTCATTTGTAACGAGACATGCTGAAATGCCGAGTCCGAAAAGCACATAGAAATGACCGAAAGTGAGAATATTTTAATTATTAACACTCAAAAGTAACTCCACAGATAATTTTCAGTAAGAAAGAATAGCGTATAGGTTTCAAAAAACGTGTCCCAACCTATACATTTACCGGCATTTTTGCATTTGAGGGGGGGGGAGGCTGATCTGCACTTTATGGAAAATCCTCTATCAGACATAAAAATTCATTTAATTCACAACACATTGAACTTATTCATCTTGCAATTTCGATGAAAAATATTCAGTTAATAGGGTTTGAATAATGTCAACACGATATTTTTTCTACTCCTTGTAAACGAACTGTTGTATCTCTATTTATCTTTGTTGTGTCTCTGAATTCTATTTCGTAGTTCCTTGTTTAGTCCCAGTTAATCTCAGTAAGTCTCAGTACGTAACGAGACCTCTCGCTGAAACCGGCCGGTGCAGCAAAAACCCTGTCAGAAAGATTCGTAACTCTGTCGGGAACACTCGGGAGATCTGTTCCAAGTACCGTGCGATTAATTTTTCGAGGTCGCCTCGTGGAAAGTCACAAGAAAGCTACAATTAGTCCGAGGGAGGTCTCTACGAAGTCTTCGTTATTCCGGTGGCAGTCATTGTTAGTCTGACTTTCTGATTTTCAAGTGGCCAGCCCCTCGGTTGTGGGCACTTTTTTATTTTTGGCTGATAATTTCAGACCAAGTGCATATTATTCTGAAATATGTGTATCTGTGGAAATCTAAAGACTTAGCTAACTACTAATGAAGGAACTCAACCGATACCGTCAAATACAAAATTTTTTTTTAATTTTGTGAAGTGGTCATTTTTGGAAAAAAACACTTTAATCGGTTGTAGGTACCCTTAGAGAATCTGCTGCAAATGGGAAAATATAAAGAAAACCCACCACGATTATAGACAAAATTAAAGTTTACTTATTTTGGAACCCTTAATTGGCATTATTCATCGTCTGAAGCACAATGTTTGCATGTGAAGTAGCTGGCACGTATGACATTCGATTCGGGGTCGTCCCGATAAACGAGTTTTGACTGTATTACTTACTAGGTAGTTAAGTTAACATCGACGACGATATTAAACCAATCAAAAAAAACGGCTGCCCACAACCTATTGTGGCAGCCATCTTGAGAAGTGGTGAAAAAAATTCTTGTGTCAACATATTGGTTGCAATCAACATTGAATCACAAAGTATAATAAATTTACTGTATAAATATGCATTGCACTCACCTTTTCGATTGATTCACTTCGATTTATAACAATATTGCAAAGATTTAAAAAAATTTGTGATTTTTTTCAAGTACAGAAAACTAAATTTGTTCACAGCACAAAGAAGAAGTGCCTGTTCGCTTCGGTATTCGGCACAAAAAGAACGTGCTACCATAATACACAAATGACATCTGTCAGAAAAACCGCATCTGCTTTCTTTCAAAGGATAAGCAGGGGTATCCACAACCGAAACATGCCCACAACCGGACCTCTTACCTTGCTAATATATGACAGTAATAACAGGTGGCACCAGTGCAAAGAAATGGAGAAAACACGCTTCCCCTACCTATACAGTGTCCCAACCTGTATAACACGCCCCTACCCCTACCTTTCAAGAATACACCTTTGATGTAATACACATTTTAAAAAAACATTAATTTCTAAAAGAAGGAGAAAAATGTTGATAAAAAGTGTAGATTCTTGAAATGAGACATGCGACTAATCTGGTCAGAACTGCTAACTTTTATAATATTTTTTGGGGAAGCGGAAAGACTTGCCAGTGATTAGCCACAGAAATAAGGTCGACCACACCAGTAACCATTTCCGTCTTTCCCATGTCTCGTGGAGGGCGGGGGCACTCCTGTGACTGATTTCAGAAACAGTTTAGGTTACACCGCCATCATCCCACAATATGTTTGTCCATTGTGCAGCAATGCTTTGATTCTTAATGTTTATCGTACATTATATCACAAAAAATATCATTCTGAACACTCAGAGAAAAAGCTGTCTTGAAACAAAAGCATTGTACTTTTCGCTGTTTTGTTTTGAACCAGGCAAATATATTTTTTGCACAAATTTAATTATTTGTCTGGAAGATAAGGTGAAGTAAATCTCATAAGGATATTTTTTCGTACAAAAGGATTTCTGTTGAGATAAATGAGAATCCTCTCAACCTTAAATTCAAAAGTAGATTCCAATTACGTCAAGTAATATATTTTTGGCGATAAAATGTGTATTCATTTAAAGTCTATAAGTTTGATTTAAAGCTATTTTTGTAATTTTTTTGTAATTACTAAGATAAATGTAGAAGCCTGACATCTCCATCGTTTTTAAAGTAATTTTAACGTACGAATACATTGATACATGAAGTGTCAAAAAATACGGAGGTAATACATTTTCGGAACTATATCTCGTTTTTTTTAATCACATACAATGATCTAGTAACTTAACATAATTAAATGTTTCTTGAAAATCCTTTATTTTAGACAAAATGAATATTTGTGAAACTATCAAAACCTTGGTTGAAGTAATGATCATCTAAACTTGCATTCATGGAATTTTATTACACCATATGCTAGAAGTCCTAGACAGATGGTGTAACTATTGATTACTACACAAGTAGCTGGCGCTTTAAGAAATGTCTAAATTATTTACGAAACGTCTAATTTCACTAATAAGTAGCTACGACATTATGTACTGGAACATTAATGCATATTTACATCGTATATCCTTACCTGAAATTATCGAATATATACTGACAAGTGAACAAGATTTATAAACAACAAAGGATTATGGAAATAGGTAATAGTTTTTCACAGATAGTTTGTAAAAATATAAATAAAAATTTATATGACTAAAAAAAAGTCAGCGACAACTTCCAGAATAGTGTATCATTTTATTACTCCTGCAAAAGTTGCTCCTCAAATAAACATTGTAACGGTTTGGAATATTATACTAATTCCCTTATCAGATTAAAACATTAAATATATTAAGATGACTGAAAAAGCCAACAAAATGCTATTAAAGAAGTCAGTGCTTGTGTAATTAAAAATGGAGCCGGAGCTGGATCTCCAGATTCACATCAAATTTTTAATTATTCATCTACGTCACTTTCCTTAAATCTATATCCAAATGATTTATTACTGTCCCTTTCCTGCTTTTAATCCGTATTAGTCTCAAAAGCATCAAACATACGAGCACATACACAATGTTTGAAGTGTGAATTTCTTTTTAAAAAATTTGTTGGCTTTTTCAATCTTCGTAAATACACCATATACACAAATGCTGATTGTCTTGTCTAACTAGTGATTTGCGGATTTCTTCTACTAGACATCTTTTTTAACTCGAGATTTTTACAACTTACGACCAAACGAAAATTTAAGCGAAATTTTTATTTTGTCAGAAATAGCGCATTTAACAACTTTTTCCAAATAAGATCAAGGTACTTTGCCTGAATTATGCTTTTATATTTCGTAGTGCATTCAAGGCCGCTTCTAATCTACCAATTGTTATAAAAATGTGAACATATTATGTAAGTCGGTTATATTGCACTTTACATGGAAAAAAGTTTTTTTAGTATTTCAGTATAGCTGGAGCCTACTCTGTTAAACCATTTGTTGAGAATCGAATACTTTTCGAGATGGAAACATCTTTGCACGTAGCAACTTTGCACGTGCCGAACTGTGCACGTCGAAGGCCAGGAGGGCAACTGCGTACTTCTTTTATTAGACAGAAAACTGTTTACGGACCAAATGTGCACATTCCATCTGTTCACGTGCACAGGTGTCCAAGTACCATTTGTGTAGGTGCACAGTTGTCCAAGTGACAACGGTGCACGTGAAAATTTCTACGGGCACAGTTCTCCAAGAACGACCTGTGCACGTGCACAGTTATTTGAGACAGAACTGTGCACGTAACAATTTAGACGTGCAGAGTTGTCGCTTGAACAACTGTGCACGTGCACAGACGGTACTTAGATAACTGTGCACGTAGAAATTTCAACATGCAGAGATAAGTTCCCGTGGACTTGGACGTGCATATATCTAACTTTCCTACCTGTTCAGGTGCACAGGTGTCACTTGCCCAATTGTGCACGTACAGCGATTTCGTTTGCCTAATTGTGCATTAGGGTGACTCAAATGGCTTTTATTTTTTAGAGGGCAACGATCCCCCAATTTCATTCTAAATCCGAAAAAAGAAATTCCCTAATTTTTTATTTTTTTATTTTTCGATTTTAACAGGTGCCGCTTTTGATTTAAAATTTCCCATATAAAATACATGGGGAAAAATAACTTTTTTGAGTTTTTAGAAAAATTTTTTAGGGTTTGAAAAA
>NC_046658.1:69947875-69954602 GCF_010883055.1 Belonocnema kinseyi
TTGACACCCCTAACACACCACCACGAGTACCTGAAAACTACCCTTAAAACAAAAAATGTCAATTCTTCATTAAATCGAGCAATTCATTAACCAATGATAATAAATATATCCACTAGACCAATACTAATAAGTTTCAGTAAAAAAATACGAGAATACAGTGTTCGAAAGGTCGATTTCATGAAAAATTGACATTTTTGGTTTTAAGGGTAGTTTTCAGGTAATCGTGAGGGTGTGTTAGGGGTGTTAAACCCATATGTCTGATATATAAAATTCTTCGTTGGATAATTCTCTACAGGCCTCCATACTTTCCCGTCACATTTCTTCAAAACCTAAACAATTATTCTAAAAACTCAAAAAAGTAATTTTTCCTCATGCATTTTACATGGGAAATTTCATGTCAAAACCGGCACCTGTTAAAATAAAAAAATAGGAAATTTCTTTTTTTGGATTTGGAATAAAATGGAGGGAATGTTGCCCTCTAGCATGCAAAAAATTTTTGCCATGCATTTTTTGACCACCCTACTGTGCACGCTTGTGTCCTTACGTAAAGGATGTATACGAGAGTGGTCCTTTATAACTAAATATAGTACATTTGCAGTACTTAAAATTACTCTATTCTAATGAATTCAAGGGCTTCAGAGAAGTTGAGGAATTCAGGAAATTCAAAGAATCTAGAGAATTCAAGGAATTAAGAAAAATTCAATGAATTAAGAGAATTCAAGGATTTGAGAGAATTTAAGGGATTCAGAGAATTCGAAGCATAGAGCAAATTACAAGGAATTTCGTGAATCCAAGGGATTAAAGGAATTCAAGGGATTCATCGAATTCGAGAAATTCAGTGAATCCAAGGAATTGAGAGAATTTAAGGGATTCAGAGAATTCGAGGAATTCGGAAAATTCACGGAATTGATAAAAGTAAAGGATTCCAGAGAAGTTAAGGAATTCAGAGAAACTGTTAAAAATTTATCATAATTGGACATAAAGGACCACCCTCATATACACCCATACGCGTCGTGCACAGTTGTCCAAGTAACATCCGTGCACATGCACAGTTGTCTAAGTGACAACTGTGCAGATTTAAATATCGACAGGTGCAAATCACAATGTGCACAGTAGTTACTTGGATAACTGTATACTTACACAGATTGTACTTGGGAAACTGTGCACTTCGAGATTTCGACGTGCACAGATGGACTCTTGTGGACTTAAACGTGCAAAGTTGGACACGTGCAAAGTTGTCCGTCACCCACCCATCGGCTGCGTCCGTCTTTTAGATCAACTGTATTAGTATTCATTTATAACATTTTTGGAGTAAACAAGGAAAATAGCAGTAAAACTTGTGTATAGTACAGTGAACTTAAGTTCGACCTGGCGAAAGGGCGAATCATACCTGACAACGGACTTTTCAGACAGTCTTAAAAAGAATAGTTTTCGTCAAAACCCTACTACTTGCAAAACCAGCATACAGGTTCATCGAGACTTGAACTCACGTTCTGCCAGACCTGAAGTTTAGGGGTGAGCATGATTTAAATTTTAATAAATGTTTGTTTTACAAAGTATGTTTCACTATAAAAAAAATGTATTGAATTTTACATCTTTGGTGGATGTAAATAAAAGGACCCTCGTGTATCGGAGTAACTTTACGAATCTATTGTGATATTTCAATTCGGCCGATAATTTTACATGCAAAAATGTAAAATTCATTATGTGAAAGAATAAAATAAAATAAAATTTATCAGGGCGACAGGTTTCGAACACTCTAAAGTTCACACTTCGTACAATTTCATGGAGATTGAAGAAACGCAAGCCGGACACGTTACCACTTACCTAAAACATATAAGATACTAAAGGTATTTTTTTTATGTTTAAATATTCAGTAAAAAATATGAAATATACGTTTTGAATAACCGCATTTTTTGCATTCCAATAGCAGAAAATGTAAAAGGCAAAATAGGAACACCTCGGATTCGGTCTATTTTTGTGTGAAAGCTGTCAAAAAAGTTGAAAATAGCTGTCAATTTCCTCGCATTAAAAATAAAAATGCTCCAAAATTGAAGGATGAAGTCATCGATAAACAACGAACACGAGAGACGCTTTCATATTCACATATTATTTGATTAATTATTCTAAATTTTAAATTAATTATAAATCAAAAATTTTACAGTTTCCGCCAGGGTAAAATTAAAGATCTTTGGTAAAATTAAAAATCTGGATGTAATTTTCAACCACAGGAAAGTGAATTTACCGACGCATTGTATTTTTACATGCTGCGACTGAATTTTCCCTTCTGAATGTAAAGTTCTTATGAGGGAATGTGTAATTTTATTTTTATCCACTGTGTAATATTACACTGCTGTTCGAGGGTCCTTTTATTTACATCGCTAGAGGATGTAATTTCACATACTTTTGTAAAATCACACAGTGAAGTGTGTGATATTTACAATGATACAATATTTAATTTTCCGAAACTTTGTAATTTTACACAAGTCTTTTTTTACAATGTGATTGTGCTGATAACTTTTTACTTGGTGAAGGTTTTTGCGCTGTTAACGTTTTTGATTAGATTAATTCATTTGTTCATATAATTATTTTCTAATAATTATAATTCATAAAACAGAATAAACAGGAGAATTGCATGGAGTCAATATCTAGTGATAGAATAATAGAGGCAAATAATAATCAGGCAGAGAGATCCAGCTTAGGGTGACTGACTCATTTAGTATTTAGATACATAATTCTATGGTGAAAATTAAGAAAAAAGTATTTTACAGCCTAACAAAATGTCCAACAATCAACTTGAATCAGAAAATTGCATAACAACGTGTGGTTTAATCGAAAAAATCTGCCCGCCTGGCGGGCATATTCTCACCCCGCGTTATACGTGCGCGGCTTGCAACGTTGGGCACGCCAATTAGATCTCGCGCTTCGCGCTCGATCATATATATATCTGGCGTTACGCGCTCGATCATTATATACTAACACACATTTTTACATAGAACTTTCAAAATTAGAGGTTAAAACATCGACAACCGTAATTCGGCATTTGTAAATTCTCTTTTATTTATTCTCAGTGTTTATTCTCAGCTACCCTAAAAAATGAATCATTTCAATAAATGTATAGTACTACAATTTAAAATATTCATTGATATTGAAAGAGATGTATTTTCATTGTTTTGCTTTTATCATTAAAAACAGTGTGCGTAAAGTCGTTCTAACCAAATTTGTAAATATGATTTAAGCGAAAAATTTTGCTGGATAATATTTGTTTTTTTTCAGAAAGTTCATTTTTTTGTTTTTAATGTATTTTAATAACAAAAAATTATTTAACAAATTTGTAGGTTTTTTCTGGTTAAACAGCTTTTCTTTCGGCGTTTATTTTTTTCGTAACTTCTGTCATTTTAAAAAAACATTTAACTTTTTTTGTTTGTTATGTTTTACGATGAAAACAAAAACTACACATCCTATCAAAAAATGAATCATAACAAATTTGCAGATCTTTTTTGAAAGAATAACTTCTGAATATAAATCTTTTTCATATCTTGTGCCATCTTTCAAAAATTTTTATTTTTAATGTTATTTTTTGTAATTACAACAAAAATTATTCATCTTATTAAAAATGACTTTAAAAAGATGCATAACTCGTGTATGGGCCAACAACTTTTCTCTATTCAATTTTGTGGTACTTTGTGTCGTTTTTTCAAACATTCCATTTTTAATTTTGAATCAAAAAGTTATTTATAATAAATTTGTTTGTTTTTTTTTGGCTTAAAATTGTGTTAAATCCTACAAAATCCGTTAAATCTGTTGAGTCTCTAAAAATCCCTTGAAATTCACTTAAATTTGATTTATTTTCCAAAGTTCTCTAAAAAAACCTTTGAAATATTTGAAAATTCTACCAAATTCTTTTATTCCTTTAAATCTTTGGAAAGCAAAAAATCAATTTAAAATCTCTTGAATATAATTTAAATTTTAAATCCCTTGAAATACCTGCGAATTCTTTGAAATATTTGGAATTGCCAAGAATACCTTAAAATCTACTTGTACTTAATATATATTCCAAAGTTCACTAAAAATCCTCGGACATATTTGAAAAACATGTAAAGTAAGTAAAATCCCTTGAAATGTTTAGAAAAGTTTAGACGTTTTTTGAAATCCGAGAAAATATTTTCAATCTTTAAAAAACCAACAAAATCTTTTGAAATTAGTTGAAATACTTAGAAACCCCATCAAACCCTTTTATAGCTTTTAAAACCGTGTCGATCTTTTGAAACTTGTTTAAATCTTCTAGAATCCCGTACAACCTCCCGATATGTTTAAAACTCTTAAAAATTTCGTTACATTTTTATGAAAGCTGACAAAATCACTTCAAACTTTGATTTATTTTCCCAAGTTCGCTGAAAATATTTTGAAATCTTTGGAAACCTTACAAAATTCTTTTAAATCCCTTAAAAATATAAAAAAATATTTTGAAATTCTTTGGAAATCTTTACAATTCCAGAAATGTTTAGAAGTCTTTTAAATCCTCTAAACTCCCTCGAAATCTTTCGAAATTCCTTGAAAATCGTGTAAATATTTTTTCATTTTGTTGATAACCGATAAAATCTTTTTAAATTCGATGAAAGCGAGCGTGGAAAAGGTTCAATGGGTGAAAAATGGCTCAACAATGGCATAAGCGTAGAGTAATCGAGGAGTCAGCGTGGGGTAGGCATGGCTCAAGACTGAGTCAATGTTCACCCACGGTCGTCCCACGATTGTCCTATGGTTATGAACAACGGGTCAAGCATGGCTAATGGCCGCTCTTCCATGCTTCGCCCACTATCGAACGTGATTTGGTTAAAATTGAACTTTGGAAAAATTTTCGAAGATGGACACAATACACTAAATTCTCCTCACTTTTTAGAAAGCATTGATGGATATATATTTTCTTTTATTGGATTTTACGCAATTTTTTTAAGAACCCGCGTGAAAGAATTTTTCATGGCTCAAGCAGGACAAGACACTTGGAAATATCTGGCTAAAGTATGGGTCACGTCTGAATACTAACTTGGCGCAAGCCGAGCTCTTGTTCATCTCCCATTCTTAGGACACGCTAAACACACATAAATATTCTTAAAAATACGTAAGTGTCAGAGAAAATTAGCCTGCGTTAAAAATGGAAATCTTAGGTTTTCCAATAGTCTACACATTTCTAAATGGTAAGTTCACTACCCAGGTGCACCCGCTCTCGAACCAGGTAGCTCAGTACGTATTCTACAAGAAATTTTTAAACATTTAAATTATTCCAACAGCCAAAGTAACTAAAAATTGTAAGACGACGATCTGGGTGCACCGGTTCGAGCAACAGGTAGTTTCATACGTATTCTATGAGAACTTTTTAAAAATGTAAATTTTTTAAATAACGAAAACAATTCCAAATAGTGAGTCGGTGACCCGGGTGCATCGGGTCGCGCAACAGGTAGTTTAGCACGTATTCTACGAGAACTTTTTTGAAATTTAAATTGTTCCAACAGCCGGGTCGTCGACTCACTACTTGGAATTTTTTTCGTTGTTTACCACATTTAAATTTTTTTAAGTTTTCATATAATACGTAATAAAGTACCGGGTGCTCGATTTGGTACACCCGGATCGTCAACTCATCGTTAGTAGTTATTTTGACAGTTGGCACAATTTAAATTCGTAAAAAGTTCTTTTAGAAAACGTCCTAAACAACCTGGTGCGCGACTTGGTGCACTCGAGTCATCGACTCCCCATTTGGAATTGTGTTTGTGATTCACAAAACTTAAATTTTAAATAAGTTCTCGTAGAATACATAATAACGTACCTGGTGCTCGATCCGGGACATTCGGATTGTCGACTTATCATTGGTAGTTATTTTGGCATTTGGTACAATTTAAATTCTTAAAAAGTTCTCATAGAATACATACTAAACTACCTGGTGCGCGACCCGGTGCGCTAGGGTCGTCGACTCACCATTTGGAATTGTTTTCGTTTTTCGCCAAATTTAACTTTTTTAAAGTTCTAGTAGAACACGTATTAAAGTACTTGGTGCGCGATCCGGTGCACCCGGATTGGCGACTCATAATTGGTAGTTATTTTGGCGGTTGGCACAATTGAAATTCTTAAAAAGTTCTTGTACAATACGTCTTAAACTACCTGGTGCGCGACCCGGTGCATCCGGGTCGTCGACTTACCATTTGGAATTGTTTTTGTTATTCACCAAATCACATGTTTTTGTTATTCACCAAATCACATGTTTTTAAGAATATTAATTTGTGTTTAAGTTGTCCTAAGCATGGGAGACGGACAAACGCAAGGCTTTCGCAATGCTAGTATTCAGCCGTAACCCATGCTTTGGTCAGATATTTCCAAGTGTCTTGCCCTGCTTGAGCCATGCAAACTTCTTTCAGGCAGGTTCTTAAATAAATTGCACAAAGTTCAATACAAGAATTAGCTCTGCCTTGATCCACGCTTACCCCACGTTTAACCCACGCTCCCCCCAAGCGTACCCCAGGTTTAACCCACGCTCACCCCACGGTTATGCCATTGTTGAGCCATGGTTCACCCATTGAACCTTTTCCACGCGGAATATTTGGAAAAGCTTAAAAACCTTTTTATAAATGTTAAAACCCGCTTTCTGTTAAAATTTTAATTTTTTTAGAATAAGCTGTTAATATGTATATGTAACGACGAGAAATACCTTTGAGAGGCTCTTCACTTGGGGTGGTCG
>NC_046658.1:69954702-69961876 GCF_010883055.1 Belonocnema kinseyi
ATGCAAGCTATGTGATATTGTAACAAATAAAAAAAATTGATTAAACTGTAACATATGGTTTCCTTTATTATTATTCCACGTGTTAATAAAAAAATACAGTGAACCCTGGAGAGAGTGCCGGTTTGGGGCCAACCTTGGATCTAACTCTCCAGACAAAGGTCCACTCCGAATTTAAACAATCAAGTGTGAGTGAGCACCGCGCACCTCCTGACAGTTCATCTAACCCATCCCCGCCGCGCCGCATCATTTCTCGGATGAACTAACTCTGGGGGCCCTATCTCTTGGGTTCACTGTACCATTACTTTTGTAAATATAGCTGAATTTTATTAAAATGTTATATTTACCTTACCTACGAACTTTAAACTTACCTTGAAAAGAAGCTTAACAACTTTGAAAGCAGGTGATTATTTTCCGAGTTATTATTAACATTTGTCAAAAACATCGAAATTTGAATGATTTTTGCAATACCCTTTTATTAAATTAGGCTCTTTTCTTCAACTTCGGCTTCTTGTAGGAAGAATTTTATGGGTTAACACAATTACAACAAAAACACTATGCATCCCTAAACCTTAAAAGCTACCCTTTATAGGAATTGAAATCAAATTGTGCATTTAAAAGTTTTATTCGCAATTCATTTTATATTTTGGTACTGAAATATCTCGGTACGATACAGGAAAGTGGAAAATATGATATTTTAAAATGTAACACCTATCAAGGTCAGTTTTCACGATTAGCAGTAGTATTGTTGATAATAAAACAAAACAAATATGCACTTTTTTTAAGTAATTAAACAAGTTTAGACGTGTGTGATAAAAACGAACGAGGTTATGTTTTTTAGGACATCCCACTTTATTACTGAAAAAAATTAATTTTTTTAAAACCACATCAAAAAAATAAATATATACCCTTGCCAAATATATAATAAAGGCAAATGACAAGTAATCTAATTTCTTGATGAGGCAGTTGGGGCGTGCGTATTTAGTGTACATTAGATACCTTAATCGTTTTCTGCGCGTGACGAAAACGCTGTGTATGATTGACCATTAAATAACCGACAGGTTATAGAACGTCTTGATGACATTAAGTAGCACAGACTTTCAGGATGTACATGTAGGAAAAGAAAAACATATTTTGGAATATACTCTAGTGAATGATGAAATTGAAAACAAAAACTCTTGACGATGCATTACTTCCACTGATGATTTTAAACTGGTTCACTGGATTAAGTTTATTCGAATATCCTTTACGTAATCCTCAAGTTCTTTTTTCCTTTGTCTACGTTATCTTAAACACTAGTACTTACTTCTACGCTTATTATTACGACCCAACTAAGCAAATAGTTTATGCAAACGCAATCAGAAAAAACATATTCCACATACTCGAGTATGCTAATTTTTTTATTTCGGCATGCTGTGTTCTTATTGGCTGGTATTATTACAAGGTAAGTAAATCCTCAAGCTTCAATTATTGATATTATCAAAAAATTAGTAATGTGACTCTTCTGCTTTTACAAAAAGACACACAAGCTTATCATCAAAAGGATAGAATTATTAGATGAAGCCTTAGAAACTTTGGGATTCCCCAAAAATTACAAGGAAGTATTTACGAATTTGCTAATGAAAACAGTAATGCGATTAGTCTTGATTGGCACTACTATGTCATTTGACATATATTTTTTATCGCAAATATTTGACTTCTTCCAATGCTTGCATATTATTTATATATTTCATTATCCTTTTCAACTACATTCTGTGGCTGATTTCACGTTTACGTCGATAGTCTAGTGAGTATTTTTTTACCATATTCGAAATAGATTAAATTATTTGCTAATTTTTTAAACAGCTCCGAGTCGAAACTTAGGTCATATTTTAAACCTGTAACTTCTACCGTAGTAGACGCTGCCCAGGTGGAAAAACTTCGTGGCGATGTACTGTTCTGTTTAGTCCACCTTAAGTGGATACTAGCACACTACAGACTGACTGTCCAGTGGCTAGGCTTTGATGTAGCACCGGGATCGGCTAGTTTCCAGGCAGATGGTTGGTTTTGATAGAAAATAATGAATAAATAACATAATTATTTTTTATAACATAAAAGTCTAATATATAGATTTTGCAGTTAATTGAGGAAAAAAGTAATGTGAGGAAGGTGTTACAGAATTTTTAGATTAGTATTAGTATAATTTGGATATAACTTCATATTATGTTACTGTTACTTGGTCCCGTCGCCTTGAAAAACTCAGCCATCTAAAAGTGAACAAAGAATTAATTTTGTCAGATATGAATTTCAATTCATTACATCGTAATACTTATTTGATTAAAACATGAACAATTTTTAAACAATAAAAATGCGTTATGTGCAAATAAATTATTTAAAATAATAATGTTTTTATGATTATAATTTCCATTAGACTACAAAATAATTATTGAGTATTATTTTTGATAATTAATACGTTCAGCTTAATGATCATTCACGCAATCAATAAATCAATTTTTTTAGTTGAATAAATCATTCATGCGAAAAATTTATTTTCTGGAATATTATAAATATAATACACAGCATCATACATATTATAATTATTATAAATTTATTTTAACCTTACTATGTAATTCAATTGAATGAAATTATTCTCAAACATTCTTTTTAAAAATTCGTTATTAAGAATACAATTCGTATATTGACATTTGAACCACCTTCAATAATTATTGATTATTATCTTAAATATGTAACAGTGTACATTTAATTACTACTTCAGCATGTATGCAATTATCTATTGTAATTTCTTACATTTTTTATTGCAAAATTATTATAGGCTCTAAATAAACAGCGATTTCAATGTAATTTAGACCCTAATTTGAAGCTTAAAGTGTCCTAAATCAGCCGTTTCCCACGTTTAGCGTCAAAGTAGGGTCTGTATATAAGGCACATTAGACCCTTTTTTAAGCCTTCTACTTCTTCTATGTAGGACTTGCAGCATCAAAGCAGGTTTTCTATGATTTCATACCAACATGGATGAATAAAAATGACATTTTGTTAATTACCAGAACAAATAAAATAGTATATGTGATATAAATATCAAGGAAATACGCAGTAGTTTCATAGATATATTCATCATATTATCTTTTGATCATGTCGGTAAAGCATAGTAAACTCAAAAATCCGCAAGTATTAAGAAACGAACCCGAGTTCGCACGCACGCACTGAGTATTTGCCAAACGCCGGACGCCCCAAACGATTGAGCTAACGGAGAGTATTAGGATGTCTTCGATAAAAATCATTAGCCCTTGCCCAATACTTCAAGGCCCAAAATCTTTTTAAATACCACACAATTATTTTAATAATTACTTTTTTCAAACATTCTGTGCCGTTAAATATTTTGAGCCATTTTTTAAGAGTTCAATATAAATGCATTCAGTTTTTTTTTAGAAATATTCACCGTTGTACAATTTAAAAGAACTTGAAGCTAGAAATTTGATTCTGTGTTATTTATTATTTAAACGAATAGAATGTAAAACTTGACGATTTTATCAACACTATTTCTTTTTTTCTTTATTAAGCAAAGACTAAAAAAACTCGTTCAGCATCATAGTTAATGCAATGACGCTAAGAGATGCAAATATTTAGTTCAAGATTAAGCCTAATATTCAGAAGGAAATAAGTCAACATCAACAATATTATTACTGGTTTTATAACGGAGTGTCTCGCGTCCCATGAGTTGTCAATTATTTTTCATACATTTAGCTTTTCTTATTCTCCAACATATATTTAAAGAAAATTTTAACAGGAAACATTTCCTCTCGGAAAGAAATCATTTTCCTACTAAATTAAGTGGCAAACACGTAAATAGTAATATTTCTTAGAGAAAGTGTTTCAGAGACTCTTAATTGATTAATTAGTAACAAAAATGATCAAACAATTTAAAAAATGGTACTCTTCTTTAGAAAAAATTACTTTCTTTGCGAATTCATGTTGCAAATAAATTAACCATGATAATATAAATAAAATGCAAGGACAATCAGTAAATTTAAATTATGATAATTATTAAATATATATTTCAATATACTTTTCAAATTTGTTAACGTATTTATAACATTTGTTGCTAACGTTAGATAATATTGTATTCTCATAATTTATTGTGATTGTTAATCACGTTCATGACTGTTGAATATACACGATTTAATTATTTATAAAAATTTTTATAATTATTTACTAATCGACAATATTTAGTAATTTTTCATGATGAATATCATTCTCATACAAATTTTCAGCATTTCCAGTTTGGAATAAATATTGTTCTGTGAATGAGCATTGCAAAGAAGTATTTAGTTATATAAAAGTAATTCACGACAATTAGGTTGAATAATGAACTAAATATTGTTGTTAACTGAGTATGAATGCAGTCATTAAGATGACTAATGAGTTAATTTAACCTGACTAACAAATAATTTTTAGTTTATTTTCATGAATAGATGCAAAATAGGGTCAATATTGAAGGGGAGGGTAAACAGCGTCAAAGCAGGGTCTTGAATATTAAGACTATAGCATCTACAGATTCAAAGTGGGGCCTCTAGATTGAAATGGAGTCAAAGTAGACTCTAATGTTTCATTCTCTAGGAATTAAAACTTTAAAGCAGGGGCTACAGGTTCAGATAGCGTCAAAGCAGGTTCTAATAAGGAGCTGCAAGTTCAAAATAGGGTCTAAACTTCGACTCGGGAATATTTTTTTAACGTTTATTAGAACCATAATTTTAGAAAATGTGAACAAAATCCTTAAAAATTGGAGTTCAATTTTTCTATTTTCTTTTCTCAGCTATATAGGACTAAAATTGGACAGTATTAATTTACTTTTGAAAAGAATCTTGTCAATGGACCCGAAGCCAGAAACTGTGGAAGAATTGTATAAAAAACATAGTAGAATAAGCGCATTAATTATGTCAACTGAGCGCAGCGATATATTAAATAATACAGAACGACAAAAGAAGTTAATAATACTAATTAAGTGAGTGGTGAATTTAATTTAGTAACTACAAAAATAATGCAAAATAAATTCTATTAAATTCCTTGCAAATATATTACACATTAAACATTGATATCTCATTTATATTTTTCTTTCAGACATCTTCATACGGAACTGTCTAAAATATCCTTCCAAGTAAATAAAATGTATCAAACCCAGATGACGATGATACTAATCGCTTTGCTTGCTTCTGTGACAGGATTTTTGTATACTTTGTTCAGTTTGGTTCTCTTTTTTGATAAGAGATTTCCCGAAAATTCTAGGATCATATTGTGTACGACAGGATGGTGTGTTAACTGCTTTTACAGACTTTTAAACATTAATTCTACTTGTGAAAACGTCAGCTCAAAGGTAATCAATGAGATTTCAAAGTACTAAAAGTTCATACTTTCTAACGTTCTTATTAGGCTTATTATTTCATTGATACCATTAGAACGCCATTTATCAGCAAAGTTTCTCATCTTTCAGACAATTCAATCAATTCAATCAATACTTTTTTCTTGATGAGACGTTTTAGGTCAGAAATATCAGAAATGTCGAGGTGAGCTATTCTCCTGAAACAAAGGGAAACCACAGTGTTAGGTAGATAAGATATCGACTACTTAGGCCGTTGCGCGGGAAAATGAACGTGCACGCTTCAGCTTTAAAGTAATGCATAGCTCGGAAAGGAGAAGACACTATCAAGTTGTTTTATTGTAATGAAAGATAAAACCATAAGGAGTAACTTCCACATGAAAAAATAACAAAAATACACGATCTCAAAACGCAAAATCAAAATTGAACATTTTTGACATTTTTTACTCGAAATTTAAATTATATGGGTAATAACTCTGATATTCCTGACCTGGAACCTCTCTAATGCGAAACTCCTTTCGATGGGCGCCTGCTATGTGCTTCACGAAATATTTTTTCTTTACATGCAGTCACGTAAGACGAGGGAAATTCTTTGTGAGATGAAAAATACAATTCAAAATGCAGAATTAAAAGAAGAGGTAATGTAATATGTTTGAATAAATTTCTATATCAGAAAAATAATTCCGTTTTCTTTTAAATTGACAGATTGAACAATTTTCTTTACAACTGACTCAACGGCCCTTGGTATTTACTTTGTGTGGATTTACTACATTAGACTACCATTTGGTCCAAGGGGTAAGAATTTAATTCATTTAACCGAATTTATAAAAAAAAATATACAAAATATCTAATCTAAGTATTATATTACAGTTTGTGGAAACACTGACGACATACCTTGTTTTATTGATACACTGTAGTCCAGAAATAAAAGGATGAGTAATTATAAATAAATGCGAACTTTTCGTATAAATATTTTTCGATGTACTACAAACTGTTGAATTAATAAAAAAAATGTTTGATAATTGACAACTTACATAGATTTCTTGTTATTTTCAATTATTACTTAAATTATTTGTTCCGTGAGTGAGGCAGTGTACGTAAAATATGTCAGGGCGTGCAATTTTTCTTTCTATTTTAATGTAACTATGAGATAATACGTATAAAATTAAATGTTTTAAGTAATTTTATACGTGTATAGTAGAAAAGTTTCAAATTTTTGAGCATGCCTAGGAAGCGCTACTGTTGGTTCTCGCGCTTCGCGTTTGATAATGTATTTACTTCACGCTACGCACACTGTCTTTTTATTTCCTCCACATTCATGTACAGACCTTTTAAAATTAAATGGCAAGACTTCGACAACTATCATTTGGACCTTGGGTCGTTTTTCCAGAAATTTAATTTAAAAAATTTTTAATATTATTTTTCACTATTAAAACCAAAAATACGCATCATATTACAAAATAATGAATAAAAAATGTGTAGCTCCTTTTTAGGTGAACAACTTTTGTTGAATTTTTTTTGTAGCGTGTGTCGTTTGTCCAAAAGGGTCTAACCGGGTAAGCATGGCAAATCGGTCAGATCTCGTATAAGGCTGAAATTAATGTGAAATGTTGATCCTGAGGTAGCAAAAAAATACGAAGAATTTCAACCTTCAAATTGCATTTTTTGGAAGTTATGGAGGGGGAAAAGCAAATCGAAAAAGAGGTTTTCCTCTAAAACGGCTTGACTGATTTTTATGAACAAAATATGTTATCGAGACTAATAAGACAATTTTCCAAAAAATTCAGGAGAATTTTATGGCCAAAA
>NC_046658.1:69961976-69969623 GCF_010883055.1 Belonocnema kinseyi
TATGTATTATTAAAAAAGAAGGGTTACACAACCACCGCAGGGCCCCACTGGGAGCAACTGCTATTTAAAAGGATACCGGCTGTCAGTAGAACCGCGGTAAATCACACCTATGGCCACGTCTCACGAAGTACAGTATGCGGCGTGTTTTTTAGTAACTACTGGCTTTTATTTACCACAAACAATGAAAATATTAGTCTTATTTAAAGTTATAAAACACTACAAAATATTTCAATCTTATTTTAATGGGTGTGACGCCAAAGACTAATCATATCATTGAGAAGTAGTGGATTAAGCCTTCTCCTATATTTAAATAAAAATTAAATATAAGTCACGTTTTCAGCACGTTAGATGCCCCGTAAGATGGCTTTAATTGAAAATAATTATGCAATTCTGATTTTAGTGTTCGCATAGCGGCGGCAACGACTCTCTAAATTTTGTTGTGTTCCAGAAACAGGACAAAATGTACATTTATTTATTACCTTCCAGTTAATCCAGTTCCTTAAAAAAAATACCTATAATTAACTTTTTTAATTTCATAAAGTAGGATACATTTCAAATTTAATTAATTTCCTCCATTTCTCCCAGAAAATATTTATATTGAATTGCTTTTAATTCTGTGAAGTAGAATTTATTTTAATTTTATGTATTTAATTCCCTCTAATACCTCCAGAATAAATCTTTATGACATTTTCTGAGTTCTAAAATATAGTACATATTTCCAATGAATTTAATTCCCACTGGTACCTTCAGAAAATATCGGTATAATTTAATTTGTAAATTTAGAAGCTATAAATAAAGTGTAAATTGAAAATTGTATACACATGAAGTAATAATAATAATAAATTAATAATTAGGTGAAAGCCAAGATCAAAACAAAACGAAAATTAATTGACAATACTAAATGGATAAGTAATTTAGTAAAAAATCAATTAATGGATAATAATTACGTTACACCACAATAAATACTATTATTTATTCATATCAATGACAAACTTCTAGGTTTTTATTTTAGTGATCCTGACTACGGATTTTCGTATTTTTCAATTCCATTCAGTACTGCTCTGTGAAGTTTTTCAAGGTGCTTTAGTGTTTTCACTGTTTGTGGCAAATACATGCGTACCTTTCTTGGCACTTGTATGGGAGCAGCGAAAACATTGGTCTTAGTTAGCGCACAATCAAACACGAGTAATAAAAAGAATTCTCGTAATTAAAATACATAATTATTAAAAAATCGCACAAGAATGCGCGCCAAAGGCGACTAATGAGCCGGCTGCCCCGACGCAAGCGCAAAGAAAAGTTCGCTAGCAATGGATCACTGCTGCACAATGAGCGGCTTTCACTTGTTTCACAATGCAGTGCTCATTTGTTTCCAATGTGTTGATTTTTTATATCTTATGATTTATTACTGTGTTTATAATAATAACATGACTGCCCAGTGGGCAAAAAAATTAACGATGCCCTAGAGACGTTAGCTGAACTGTCATTGGACGCCCTAAGAACGACCCAAGGACGTTCTTAGGATGTTCATTGTTTCGTGCTCACTGGTCGAACTACTAGCATGTATTTGGTACAAGCAATGAATACACTGGAACTTGTAATTACGCACGCTTTCATTAATTGCATGCAGTAGCGCCCAACGAAGATGACGAAACCTGATGCAACTGATGAACTGAAAGCGTTAATTGTATCTGAGTTTTATTTAAATAGAGGAGAAGGCTCAATCTTCTTCCTCGCAGTGATATTATTAATAGTCAGACTGCTTTCTTTCAAATAAATTATCTTTTTCTTTCTACTAATTTTCTTCTGAGTTTTTACTATCAACACTGGGACTCCGGTTTACCGGAGCATTCTTTCTTGTGGCTTCTTATAGTGACCAACCATCCCACGGTCGTGAGACGTGGTCATAGGTGTGATTTACCGCGGTTCTACTGGCAACCAGTGTCCTTTTTAGATAGCAGTTGCTCCCAGTGGAACCCTGCGATGGTTTCGTAATCCTTTTTCTTTTTAATTAAATGAGTATATAATAGCTCTCTGATAATAGATGTATAGATTTTTATGTGAAAAGATGGTGGCGAGCGTGGTCGATTTTCCATGCTTACCCGGATATACGGTTTAATTGTTTAATTTTTAATGCTATTTCTCAATACGAATAAGATCAAAACTAAAAACCCGATCAAAAATTGACCAATAACAAATTTGCAGATCTTTTTTGGGTGCACAATCTTTGTCTTTTCATCTTTTTTCGCATCTTGTATTAAGTGACCGCAAAATGGAATTTTCGATTTTTTTATATTTTGTATACTATAAAACTTTGAATTTTCAATTATTCAAGAAAAGAAAATAATAAATTATGATAAACTTTGTAGGGCTTTCAAAATGCAAAGCTTTTATTCTTTTGACTTTTTTTACATCCTGTGTCCATGAGCTTCAGAATTTCATTTTCAATTGTTTCCTTTTTTAATTTTTTATATTCTTATCATTTATTCAGTGTTTTAACTCATGGTATTTTTTTAAGTAATTAGGAGAAAATATTTGTCTTTTAGAGTATTACGAATAACTGTTCAGAGAATTTTCTAATATCTAAAAAAGTAGTCTCAAACATTTTGAAAATGCTCTCCCTTTTTTACTTTTTATCCAAACTGGTTGGCTAACGCACTTGACCTTCAATTTAAAACACTGAAATAGTATACGAAAGGCCAATCCAATCTTTCGATTCTTTCGAAAGTTGTCGTGCTAACAAACTAAAAATCTACAGACAGACACACGGAGTCTCAAAATGTGAACGTTTGACAAAACCGGTGGGGGGGGGGGGGAAGTAAAATTTTACACAAATCTAATATGTTCCTTCTCTGATGAGAATGTAAAAAGAAAAAAATTATTCTTGCAGTTACTTATTTCCCTGTTTATTAGTTTCTGTTGTTAGTGTCCGAAAATTCGTTATACTTTCTTTATTATTGACAGAGAAAAATGTGTGGTAACTCTTCTAGCTCACAAGATATTGTCAGTTTAGTGGCGGTTCGCTGACCTAGTGGACCTAAAGACTAAAAAATGCTAGACCGACATTAAAGAATTCGTTGGATTTAGGCTCATTAAATGAAAACTGCTACTGAACTTACAGATAGGTTTTTGAAATACTTGTTACAAATACGATATCATAAGTGTATTGCCAGGGGTTGGGGGAGGGTTGTGAGAGATTATAAGTAGCCTTATTACATTTATAAGTTATGACATAATTACATTATATCAATAAATTTATTCTTCTCCCCAGTAATATCTTTTTACAAGATGATAGAAAAATAATTAATTTGAATAGGTGGTAGATATATGGATGAAACATTAAGGATTTAAGTGAATTGACAGAATTTCTAACTGTTTAAAAGATATAAAAGGATAAAATTGATAGAAGTGGGATAACTTATAGAAAAAACAGGAAATGGAAATAATTAGCATTATAATGTGGATCAAAGAAGGGGATGTAAGTCGATAATTAGAAGTTGACCTAGATAATGAGACAGGGGTTTAAAATCATAGGGGTTACTGTAGCTTGAAGGAGAGATGGCATACACTTAGAATATTTTAAGGAAATATGAGTAAAAACATAACACTCAGAGAAAAGTTTTCTTGAAACAAAAGCATCGTCTTCTTGTCTGTTTTGTTTTGAACCACTTAATATCTTTTTTACATGAACAGAATTATTGGCTACAAGATTAGGCGAAGTGTGTCGCCAAAGGAGTTTGCTGAAAAAATACTTTTTTGGGACAAATGAAATTTCTTTTAACAGTTAATTTAAGAGAAAATTTAATTTGTGCCAAGAAGCATCCTTCTGACACAAGAGGAAATTTCTCTAAGTGAATACAGAAGAATCAGGACCGGCAAAGATTATTTTGGGTTGAGGAATACTTCACATCTGAAATTGTCTCAGGAGCCGAATAATGGTATATTACAAGCAGTCATTTGTTTGGCTATAGTGGGTAATGTCGTATGACTCGAAATTTGAAAATAGTTCGATCCGAGCTACATTATTATTTATATATTTCTTTATTTTTATTTTTATGATCCGCCAACAGCTACTCGAGAAGAAAATGCGCGGAAAGTTTCACAGACTGCGCATAAAATTCTCTTATTCGAAACGACCATGATATGAACCTATGACGTATATCTCTCATAAAGTAAAGACCTGTCTAACCCTACTTGTGATATAATATACTAATAATATACCTCTCTTTTACCCTCTTTAACCCATTTAGGTTCGGTTAACTCTGTAATAAATAAATGGCGATATTCAGCGCCCTCTTTGACGAGTGGCGAACCACAAAAGCGTGGGTGCATTATTGCACATGATATAAATCTATCGCGCCTCGCACTCGGTCTCTGTGCTTCCGCTCATATTTATGCATTTTATTAGACCAAAGTCTGCCTACAAGCCAATTTTCAATGGATTTTTTTTTAATGACCGCAAGGCTTCTAGGCATAACGAGTCGCAGCAGAAAATTCACTTTAACCAAACAAAAATTTTTTTTATCTAACAACAAAATGAACATTTTTTTCCTGAATTTTCAGATGTACTTTTTTTCAAAATCTTCAAAATGATTAGTTGTTTAAAATTCATAATTTTTTACATTAAGATATAAGGTAAATTAATAACCAATTGCGATTACTTAAGAATAGCTGCAGTTTGGCAATTATTTAAACAATATTTATAACCAAATACACAGTTTTCGCATATTAAAATTAATAGAATCAACTTTTTTGCGCAATAACCAATTTATTTATTGAGTATCGTATCTTGCAGTTAACATTTTGGACAAAATACGAAGACCGAGCACGTGCGAGGAAAATACAATATAAATTACAATACAATTGCGTGAAACATATAGCTCCGAAAATTTGTTTGCCCAAACATCTCAAAACTAAAAATTTTAGGCTTCAAAATACTATTTTGAAGATCTTGTTAGAACCAGTTTTCACTGGCATACTTCATTCTGAAAAATCACTAAAAATTCGAAAAATTTTTTTGACCATTTAATTTTTTCCATTAGTGTATATCCTTAATGTGAATTAGCATCTCACATGTTCTTCTGTCTAGGCGTTCATTCATTTTTTCTATAAGTTCTATATTTGTTTTCTTTTATCCCCATCTTTGATCTAAGGTAATTTCTGAGACTCAAAGATAATGATCCGTTTCGCATTTAGAACCTCTCATAATTCTTGTATCACTTACTAGCTCTCTTAGCCTTTCATCCGCGACAACAAATTCGATCATACTGTGGCTACCGCTTCTGCTTCAAGTTTACAAGTGGATTATTTTATGCCTAAACCAAGCATTTGTAATAAACAAAACATTTTCTAAAAATAAGTTAACAAACTTGTCCCCGTTGACCTTTGTTTTTGGATCTTCGATATTACCTAGCACCCTTTCAGTCCTTAATTTTGACTCCAACTCATCCATTCATATCTGCTAGTAAAAGGATTTTTTCTCCACCATCGCGAATGCCTATAGTATCATTTAAATTATCGCAGGAGGCGTATTTTGCCTTACACCTTTCACTATTACCTAAGTCGAAACCCTCTATGGTAAACAGTCTTCTGATTCCCACTTTCATTATAACCCACAACAACCTGAGAGAAACAAAATCATATCCCTTAACCTGATGCGTTGCTCTCTCATTTATAATCAGCCCGACTCCGTTGCAATCATGTGATTCGCTATCAACTCCTGACCATAATTCGAGCATGTTCTTTAACTCCCCATTTCCTATTATTCTTCTGTAGCATCATTTTTTCTTTCTTTCAGGAAAACATGAGATTTCTAGCTTCCTTTCGTGCACTGCTGGTCGTAATTGTCTTCCTTACCTTTATTCACCCCTTTAGCATTCCAAACACCCAGTCCCCATTCTTTGCCTGAAGTGTGACCTTAACCTATACTAAAAGCATGCCTTTCATCATCCAAAGTTTCAGTTCATTCCGCGGCTAACCTATTGATGTTATTGTTAATTGTTCAAAGTATACGCTCAACTATCAATTCATTGCGAGAAGTATATTTTGCGAGTTAAAATCATGTACAAAATAATTAACCAATCGTCATAAGGTGGAGATTCCAGTTATAACGTCAGGTCTACATGATCTACAGGTCTACATAAACTAGAACCGAAAAAAGTCATGATTGGTTTCTGTTGTCTAATGAGGAAGGCACCAGCCTTCAGCAGGGTGACATTAGATAAGGAAAAATCTGCCCGCCGTTCTGGGTGCGCGGCTCGCTTTGCTCGCGAGTTTGAGCGCCCCTAGGGCCCGCGACTATTGGTTCCCGCGCTCATTCTTTGTATTCATCCCATATTTGTACCTAGGTGTGTTTTTAAAGCTCATTCGGCTTTGAAAGCACATTCTCATGACGTATCTCGTGCTTCGCACTTGATTTTGTAGAAAACTCCAACTTCTCTATTTTATGTTCAACTATATTATATTAAATGTACACTGAAACCCAGTTTAAGTTTACTCCTCCAAAATGAAAACATCTTACTTAGATTTACTCGGGGAGGACTCCAACTATCGTTCTCACCACGAGTGGAGCCCCTCCATATGCTATGGCAATTGGTTGAGATATATATGGGATGTTTGAATGGGCGGAGCATTGAGTGTATATTATATTCATTTCTGTACGTCGGTTTGGGGCTACAAATTTATATATTGCAAAGTAAAGTAGGACTTTTATTTTTAACGATTACTTTAATATTTGTTTCTTATTTTGCATTAAATTGTATTCTGAGCTGCAATGAAACATTTATATCACTTCAATAAATTTATATTATTACAATTAATAATATGCATTGGTATGGAACCAAAAGTATTTTCATCGTCTTATGTATATAATTAAAAAAAAGTGCGCATACTTAAAAAAAATTTAACATTTTATTGCAACTTTTGTCGTTTTTCAAGAAATTTAATTTTCATTATCTTCAACGTTATTTTTTACGATTCAAAATAAAAATACGCATCCTAGCGTAAGGTGGTTCACAGAAAATTTCTAGATATAATTTAGGCGAAAAATTTTAATAAATAAAATTTTGTTGTAACCGTTTTCCTTTCTGCAAAAAGTTAATTTTTAATTTCTGATGTAGATATTTTTTGTTTGAACAATTTTTCTCTTCATTTTTTTTTCATCTCTCGTGTCGTTTTTCAAAAATTAAATTTAAATTTTTAATTTTTTCTTTACGGTTATAAAAAAATCTACTCGCCCTATCTGAAAATTATTAATAAAAAATTTGTAAATCATTTTTAGATGAAAAACTTTTTTCAATTAATTTTTTTCGTAAAAAGGATACTATTAAATGTTTATATTTAATAATTAACAGTATTTTTCATATTTTGAATTTTCTTGCCCTAATGTTTGAAACTTTGGAAACTTAAACAAATTGCCAAAGTTTCATGAAACTTTCCATTGGATCAAAGTTTTATGAAACTTTACAGCCCTAGATGAGAATGTAAAAATGTGTCGTTCAAAAACATGGAATAACTAACTGATCTATAAATTTTAGACTGTAAGCCTCTTAAATATTCTTTTTTATAACTTAACAATATAGTAGATAAGAAAATTATATTTTATTTTTTAGTGAGAACTGTATTTAGCTATAAGTAAAATTATATGCTACT
>NC_046658.1:69969723-69975357 GCF_010883055.1 Belonocnema kinseyi
AATCTTTAGGATGGAGCATCAATGCACTACAAAAGTATTTTTCAGTATTTTGATATAATTTCCTGAAGAATGTTTTATTTAAGAAAATAAAATGAAAAAAATTTTACGTTTAAAGTACTCATGAATGTTTTAAAAAGCGTTTTCTGCACAAAAAAGTTTAGTACAATAACAGGTTGAAGATGGTTAATGCTCACCTCTTTCACTATTCGAGATATGGTTGACAGGCAAAAGTTACACACAGACACACACCCATTAAAAAAAGCAGTTTCGAGTTCCTAGGGTCGAACTATATTCAAATATGTCAAAAAAGAAGATTTACAAATTTACTTCGTTAGAATTCAATCAGCCAGACCAACGCCGACGTGTGCTGATATATTTTCTGTCGTTTCACAGTGAGATATCTCTAGTTTAAGAATAGGAAAGCGGACAAAAAGACATGGGAAACAAGGGCATTTATAATGCCATAAAATACCATTTACCGTTCAATTTAATTATCGTTCCGAAGAGACGTGTAATCAAAAAACGATAAAATGATGATCAGGCGTCTCGTTAATATTTACGATATTTACATTAGATTAGTACACTTCTGCGCCTGGCAACACGATGTGGATGATTGATAGAAAAATAGCCAGCAATATGGTCTTACAAATAATTTCAGTTAGTGGCACGGACTTTCAGAATACGCGCATAAGAGGAGAAGCAAATTTGCAATAACCTTGCGAATTATGAAGTGGCGACCAAAAACTCTTCACAATGCAATGCTTCCAATTATGATTCTAACCTGGGTTACTGGATTAAGTTTATTCGAATACCCCTTGCAAACACCTCAACTAGGGCTTTCATTTGTCTACATTTTCATAAACACTAGTGCTTACTACTACGCGTATTCTCATGAACCAATTATAGAAATTTTAAATCAAAATGGAATCAGGCATATTGTCTTCAAAATTCTGAAATACGCTAATTTCTTTATATCAGCATGCTGTGTTATTATCGGTTGGCATTATTACAGGGTAAGTTAATCCTTAAAATTCAATTATTGCTTGCAATCATTATCAAAAATGTTATTAATGTGACTTTTATACTTTTACCAAAAGGCATACAAGATTATTATTAAAAGATTGGAATTATTAGATGAAGCTTTGGAAAATTTGGGTATCCCAAATAATTATCGGGCAATTTTGATAAATTGTTGGATAAAAACATTCATCTGGATTACCATGATTGTCGTTGTTATATCATTCGACATACATTTTTTAATACAAAGGTTTGATTTCGGCACATGCTTGCACCTCTGTTATTTACTTCATTATCCTATTCACCTAAATTCCGTGGTTGATTTCACGTTTACGTCGATACTCAAGTAAGTAATTTGTAAATGGTATTATTTTTTTTCGAAAGTTTGATCTGTTCAATAATTTTGGAACCTTTAATCAAAATTCTTGAAAGGTGAAATTTAACTTTTCTATTTTCTTTCCTCAGCTATATAGGACAGAAATTTGACAGTATTAATTTACTTTTAAAAAGAATTCTTTCAATTAATCCAAATCCAGAAACTGTTGAAGAACTATATAAAAAACATAGTAGAATAAGTGCATTAATTATGTCAAATGAACGAAGCAATATATTCAATAATACGGAAGAACAAAAGAAGTTAATAATACTAATCAAGTAAGTGGTAAATCTGATTAAATTATTTTATAAAGATAAAAAAATTTAATTTTAATTGCTTGCAAATACATTATGCATCAAATAATTGTATCTCATTTTTTTACAGGCATCTTCATATGGAATTGACTAAAATATCTTTTCAAGTCAATAAAATTTATCAAATACAAATAACGATGGTAATGATAGCTTTTCTTGCTTGTATAACAGGATTTTTATATATTTTGTTCACTATTTTTATTTTTGCCGATATGAAAATTCCCAGAAATTATAGGAATACATTGTGTATAGCAGGATGGTGTGCACTCTGTGTTTACAGACTTTTGAACGTTAATTCTACGTGTGGAAGTGTCAGCTCAAAGGTAATCAATGAGATGTTCAAATTAATGGAATTTTATACTATTTTGAGAGTTTCTTAGGCGACACCCTTGTAATGTTGGTCGGACTGAGCTATGATATTTTTATCTTTGAACTTTCACTTTTCATTTTTAACCTCTAACCTGTTAGCTCTCTCCTCTTAACAATGGATATCTTCCATTTCCATCAATGACTGCTATTGTTCCTTCGGTGCCTTAATCCTTATTTAAGAATCAGAGAAAACTCATTTCTACCACCTCCTCCTCCTACATCTCTCCTATATACTGATAAATATAAATCTAAAAAATATTTAAATAAAATTATAAAGGGCGTTACGTGGATAGCCACCAGTACGTTCAGCTACAAAACCCTTCCTAAAAGGCACTTTCCACCTGCCTATTTCACAAATGAATTTTATTTTCAGTCGCGTAGGACGCGAGAAATTCTTTTCGAAATAAAAAATACGATCCAAAATGCAGAGCTAAAAAAAGAGGTAAAGAAACTTTCTTTTAAAAATCTCTAAATTGATATCAGAATAATAATAATTTTTTTTTTAATTACCAGGTTGAACAATTTTCTTTACAACTGACCCAGCGGCCCTTGGTATTTACTATGTGTGGATTCGCTACTTTAGACTACCCCTTTGTGCAAGGGGTAAGAATTACATTATTTTGATCCATTTTGTATGAAAAATAATAATAAATGCCTAATATAAATATTATGTTTCAGTTTATGCAAACACTGACGACATACCTTGTTTTATTAATAAATTTCGGTCCAGATATAAAAGGATAAGTAATTGTTAATAAATTCGAAGATTTCGGTATAAATATTTTTCGATGTATTACAAATTGTTGAATTAATAAAAAAATTGTTTGATAATTGACGACTTACATAGATTTTTTGTTATTTTCAATTATTACTTCAATTATTTGTTCCTTAAGTAAGGCAGTATACATCAAATATGTTAGTACGTAAAATTGTTCGTCCTATTTTAATATAACTGAGGTATTACGCAAAAAATGTAATGTTTTATGTGATTTTACACATATATAGTAGAAAATCTGCAAATTTTGAGCGTGCCTAAGGCGCGCGACTGTTCTTTCTCGCGCTTCGCGATTAATAATATTGTATTTACCTTACGCTACGTGCTCTGTCTTTGTATTTCACCAAGTGTTATATATAGCAATTAACGCATGAGAAATGCATCCTTAAGTTATTAGTCGCACATAAATCTAATTTCTATCACTTAAGTTAACAGTATATACTAAGAAAGAAAATTCTTAGCGCTTGTGAGAAACGATCAGTGCCGGACCGAAAAATTTCGGCGCCCTGAGTCATATTTAATTTTCTTACTTAAATTTGGATATTTGTGTAAAATTTGTCACTGAAATATCGTATAATAACTGAAAAAAATGGGTTGTGGTGGCCAGCTTTGAATTAAGCGTTCTATAAATTATGACCGAAGTATGATCTTTATGTATGGCATTTCTAAGGTGAAGCTCACATTATCAGCGAAAATTTTTATTACTTAAATGCTGTTTATTTTAAGAATATAAACATTTTGGGACCAAAGTATACAACATAATAATTTTGAAGTGCTTATTGTAACGAAGAAAAGTTACTTCGGACAGTTTCAACAGTAATTAAATGTTTTCTTATCAATATTAGTAAAGAATGTTGCAAACCCCAGTTATTCCTTCTTTCCTTCTGAAATACATTAGGTGCTATTGTACCCAATACGAGACGTGATGTTGCATGATTTAATTAATTTTAATATGTTTATATTAACGTTTATACAACCAATTAATGATATGACAAGCTTTAAGAAATACTTAACCTATTAAAAAATGTTTTCATTTTAGTCTTTCAATATACGCTGTAAATACTTTATTTTTGACAAAGACTTGTCCATCTAATTCCAAAAAACTGTGTTTTCATCATTACGCTTTGTAACACGTATTTTTAAACAGAAGTTGCATTTAAGCGCTATTATTCCAAACAACAAAAGCTAGTTTAAGTAAAAAAATTAATATAAGAATCTGCAAAGACGAACGTTATTTATAATATCCGCCGTTCCCCACACCTCTACACAATGGGACAAAACCTCAAAGTTTGTTCCGAAACAGCTTAGAGCCAACAATTCTTAATCGATGTTCATTTTTTTAAACTCTTTACTGTATTTCAAAGTGAATTATGAGATCCGATTTTTATACTTTCTTAATTGCACTTTTCTGTTGCCAAAGAAAATGAAAACATGTCAATTATTACTACTTTTTTCACCCTTTCTTGAACAATCGAAATAAATTCTAAATCAATCATAAGTGCAGAAGCACCCAATACAATAATTTAATTCATAAAATGTTTTACCTACTTTTTATACACAAATTGTAAAAAATTCAATAAAAAGGTGCAATATTTAAACATTCATTCACAGAAATACAGTGAAGATCTTCAATAGCCCTCCCTTCTATAGCCTTTCCAAGAATTGACGCCGCGCCGCATGTAGGTGTAACATGGCTGCGCGGAGTGCTCGGAATCTGCGGCTGCCACTGAGGCGTGCAGTCAGGCGTGAACAAACAATAACGGAGCAGGCTATAATGAGTTAGTTGCCATTGACCGTCAGCCCCGAAATCGGAGCTATAGAAGAGTTTTACTGTACATTCTACTTTAATTAAAATAACTTTAATTTTATTTAATAGTGATAATACATCAGAAAATTTGGTCCTTCGAACATATTTAATAAGGTCATAAACAAAGTTATATAAACCATTACACTATACGGCTACTTCTTTACAGAAATATATTCTGCTTTCACTAAAAGGATCTTAAATTGAATTAAATATGTTGTGTTCGGGAAATAGTCAATATTTGCAACAAACCAATTATTGTTTTAAACAAACTGTTTTAACTTATGCACTGCTCGAATCTAAATATCTGTTTATACAATTTCTTCAAAACATCTCATGTATTAAGTGTGCGTAATGCTACTTCACTTATTTCAATTGTTTATGGAAGGATAAAAAATAATGTTTTAAAAATTTCCATTTTTCTCACTTCATTTATTAATTTAGAAATACAACCACAATAATTTCTTCAAAAGTTTTAAATAAAAAATATCAGAATAGATTCAGAATTGTCAGCTCTAAGCTGTTTTAATCAAATTTTGACGTTTCGCTTCACTATGCGCCACCATACCCAACTCTTCCCTTCCTTATATCTTTATTTTCAATTTTTAAAATATTTAATTGGATATACATGCTACTTTAAATGTATTACTAGACAAAAAATTCCATGTTCTCAATTATAAAATAGGATATTGCAGAAAAATAGGCAATAGATTTTTCTCTTTTTTTATTTCTAAAAATTCTTAAAATAATAAACGATTTCGGATTTTAATAATTTTATTTTGCACGTATTATTGTTTCTATGAAGCACATACATTATAATACAAAAACTATATTAAATCTCAAAAATTTTTATTTTCATGTAATTTAAAATGTTAAAATCATAATTTCGACCAATGAGAAGAAAAGGAAATAATACATCAAACTCTCGCTTTCAGTCAACTGTCAGGAGTTGCCTTCAAATGGCCTTAGACTGATTTCC
>NC_046658.1:69975457-69980574 GCF_010883055.1 Belonocnema kinseyi
ATAACGTCGCAACCGCTCTCGCCCTACTTCCCTGAGAAACTGTGTGAGCCAGCAGTTCTAGGAAGGCTGAAAACGGGGTGACTGAAAGCGAAAGTTTGATGTATTCAATCATATTTTTTAGAAATTATATTATTAACGTCAAAAAAATTAACATTACTCAGCCTTATTGTCCAAAAGTGTTTTAGTATTCATTAACAAATAAAATAGTTATATAGGTCATGAGAGAACGAAAAGAGGGCTTCGAGGGTTACACAGGACACACAAAGGTCTTATTCAAACTACTAAACTTGACAAAAGATTTGGAGGTCTCATAGAGGACTTTAAAATATGAGCATGCAAATTTCAGGAGGTTCTAAATAGGCTAAAGTAAAATCGACGGGTTTCAAAATAGGATACGGAGGGTCAGACAGGGCTAAACTACACAGTTAGAAAAATCTGTACGAGGTTTAATATACATGTGTGTGAAGCAAATATGCACTACCGCTACTGAAATGTAACATACATTGGTGTAGTGAATTTAACATACATGTGTATTAAATTTAATATACAGATCAGTATAGTAATCTGCATGAAAACTCAACGTGCTTTAATTACTTTAAATCTTGTCAAATATTCTCATTTAAATTAATAATCTAGAATTTGCCGACTGAATTGTTATTTATTATGAAAGTGCAATGTACGGGTAAAACTTTTTCTTAATTTCGCTCTAAATAACCAAAATTTAAAGCGAAGACAGTTAATTGTAGGTTAGGTCTGTTATTTATTTGCTACATTGAACTTTTTCACTGAAAATCCAATTTTATTTCTGGTTAACAGGAAGACGGTATTATGTTTTATTATTTACAATCGAAAATTACTGCTAAACTTATTTTGAATTTGTGAAAAATGGAATTAACTGATTTTTCTTGTAATTGATTAAAATGAATGTATATGAAATTTATTATAGTCGCCCTTAATGGTGATTTCATATGCTTGATATATTACTCTAAATACACATGGGTACATTAAATCTAATATTATTTTTAACAGTGTAGGTTTTATTTGGAATTATGCATGGCTTGAATTTGTCTAAAATTTCGAATCAGGTTGTAAAACATTTCATGGAATTACAAATGATTGCAGGGGGTTGGATGAGATTGCATAAGTTTACAGAGAGAGTCCATCCGTTTCTAGAAATAAGACCTTGTTTTTCAGCCAAATATTGGATGCTTCATTATCCACTTTATGCTGATCTAACATTTTGTAGTGCTCGCCGTAGATCCCTTTTCATTTTAATTGCGTTTTTAATTTCTCTGTGGTTTCTGCCCTCATATTCAAGACCTCCTCTAAAGACAATTTCAAGGGCGTGTACTCGAAGTTCGCTCAACACATAAACTGTATAACTCGTGACTTCCCAGTTGCCTGACATGAACACCTTTTAGCTATGGTCCAGACAGATGGTAGTTTTGTTCAATAATAAATCCAACCTGCAATGTTTTTGATGAGAAAGTTTCGTTTTGGGGTCCTTTTTGACATATTAAAAATGCTAGAACAGATCAGTTGCCAGACCCGGTTTTTTTTAAACAGTTCCAAAAGTTACTTTTGCGTGGACGGAGAATTCCCATTGCCTTTTAGAGTAAAATGTCCAACAGAAAAAAGAAAGAAAACAAAATTCTGAACAAATTTAAAAAAAAATTCGCTTACTTCTATTGGTTCCGAGTTATGATACATTAAAAACTCCCCAATTTTTTGTTTATTTTCAGCGAAAAATCACTAAGTTTCAAAAAACACTGTGTGTCTATGCAAATAATTACTGCACGGAAAAGTATTTTACAAGTGAGTGAAACTAGACTCAATTTCCTGTAATTACAAAAAAAGAACAATATCCTACCTTTGATGAGTCATGACCAAATGACCCACATCAAAGTGGGTCATTTTAGCCTGTTTTTACGGGCAAAAGTGGACTTCAGTTTTTTTCCAAATAAATCCTACCAAGTTCAGTTTACGTTGATTGTGCCATAGGATGAAAAAGATTCTACAAAAATCTGCTTATATCTAAAAAAAAGTATTTTAGACCCATTATTTCGGGAATTGTAAAGTTTCAAAAATTTCATTTTTTTGTTGCATTTTTGACTAAAATCGAAGAAGTTGTGCTTTTGCAAAATACCTCATTTCCTGCGAATCACACCACAAAGTTCCTTGAGAATAAATGAAAGTAGAGCCAATTTGGCGTAAGATCGAAAAAAAGTGTCCTAGCCCGAATAGGTCACGAGATATGACCTTGGAAAGTGCATTCTTCATGCATAGATGCACCTGAGCGTGCCGTAAAGTAGAACTACGGTCACATTTCGGAATTTTTGTCACAAATACGTTTATATGCTTCATTTATCATGTATGATACGTCTTTTGACATTAATATATAATTAATGTGGCAAAAAAGTCACCGTAATTGATTAAAAATGTGTAATGTGTTTTTTATCCATAAGCAAATATTTTTATTCATCATTGTTTATAACAAAATATTGCTATAACCACTGTTGAGTACTTATTGACTACTTTTGTGGCAAAAAAGTACTTATCATTGATTAAAAACGTGATGTATTTTTGATTAATAAACAAATCGTTTTTTAATAATAAACAAATACTTTTTTAATAAATATTTATTATAAAATCTTGTCTACAAAAAAAAATTTTGTGCTACAAAAGTATTTAAAAATGATTATGACAAGATTTTATAATAAATAATTATTAAAAAAATATTTGTTTATTATTAATATAGTATATTTTGTTATAAACAATGATGAATAAAAATATTTGCTTATGAATAAAAAACACATTACAGATTTTTAATCAATTACGGTGACTTTTTTGCCACATTATTTATTTATTAATGTCAATAGACGTATCATACATGATAAATGAATCATATAAACGCATTTGTGTCAAAAATTCCGAAATATGATCGTAGTTCTACTTTACGGTACGCTCAGGTGCATCTATGTATGAAGAGTGCACTTTCCAAGGTTATATCGCGTGACCTATTTGGGCTAGGACACTTTTTTCGATCTTACGCCAAATTGGCTCTACTTTCATTTATTCTCTAGGAACTTTGTGGTGCGATTCGCAGGAAATGAGGTATTTTGCAAAAACACAACTTCTTCGATTTTAGTCAAAAATGCAACAAAAAAATGAAATTTTTGAAACTTTACAATTCCCGAAATAATAGGTCTGAAAGACTTTTTTTTTTAGATTTACGCAGATTTTTGTAGACTCTATTTGATTCTATGGCACAATCAACGTGAACTGACCTTGTTAGGATTTATTTGGAAAAAAACTGAAGTCCACTTTTTTGCCCGTAAAACAGGCTAAAATGGCCCACTTTGAGGGGTCATAACTCATGACTTATCACAGGTAGGATATTGTTTTGTTTTTTTTAATTACAGGAAATTAAGTCTAGTTTCACTCACCTGCAGAACACTTTTCCGTGCAGTAATTATTTGCAAAGATACACAGTGTTTGTTAAAACTTAGTGATTTCTCGCTGAAAATAAAAAAAATGGGGACTTTTCAATGTATCGTAACTCGGAACCAATTGAAGTAAGCGGATTTTTTTTTAAACAAAATTTGTTCAGAATTTTGTTTTATTTCTTTTTTTTAATAAACATTTTGCTCTAAAATGAAACGGGAATTATCCGTCCACGCAAAAGTAACTTTTGGAACTGTTTAAAAAAAAATCGGGTTTGGCAACTGATCTGTTCTAGCATTAACATTCTCATTAAAAACATTGCAGATTGGGTTTATTATGGAATTTCACACTTTTTTCCGACGTAATGCCTGAACTAACTAATCTACCTTTTCGTAGGGAATTCGCTGATTTTCAAATTCATTGTTTGTTTATATCTTTACCTCGCTTCATTCGGCTTTTATTTTCGATTTGTAGTTTTTAGCGTTTCTAGGTATTGATATGTTAGCTCAGATAATCAGCGGGATCAGTTTGGTCAAAATTTTGAAAAATAACAAGGCGGCTAAAGTGGTCTCATTGGTGTTCAGTTGTATACCTTAGTGACGTCACATCTGCTTGAATGTGAGCAAACAGACGTAAACTAGAAAGAAAATTTAAGTATTAGAAACCTAACAAAATTTTTTCTTCTCTCTATAACATTATTCAATGCTTCAAAATTCTAAAAGTATGTTAATCTCATTTCATGGAACATCCCCTTTAAGGGCTCATTTTAGACTGTTCAAATCCCCTAAAATCAAATCTATAAAACTATCCCTTAAAATGAAAAAATTCCCCTTACCCAAATGCCCTGATAAAATAGAATAAATATAAACTAATCATAAAAGTGAGTACATCTGAATTGAGGGCTCATTATAAGCTCTTCAACGTGCCCAAAATCAATTTTCCAGAAAAATCCCTTAACATTTAAAAAATTTTCTTTGCCCAAAAGTGCTGATAACGTGCAAGAAAATGTTAGTTCTTTTTAAACGAGTAGAAAATATTGGAAACTGATGCAATACTTTGTCTTGCGTTTAAACGTATACGTAAAACATTGGGGCCATCCATATACCACGTGGACAATTGTTCATCACTTTCTGACCCCCTCCACCCGTGGACAGCCGTGTAATTTTGACAGGCACCCCCCCCCCCCCCCCCCCCAATCTGTCCACGTGGACGTATTTGATGAAAATATAGATATAATTGGTCTTCAAAGCACAATATAAAAAATTTGCCCGCCTCGCGGGCATATTCTCATCGCGCGCTGCGCTTCCAAGTTTGAGCGCGCCTAGGGCGCGCGACTGTTGGTTCTCGCGCTCGATAATATATTTATCTCGCGCTTCGCGCTCAATAATGCATTTACCTCGTTTATCCCCGAAATTTTATATCATTCCTCTAAATGTATATTATTCTAATTCGTAATTTGCATTGGTATTATAACAGATGAAGTTGTATTGTCCCGTAAAAAAAATGCGCATTCTATAAAATCTAAATTTGTTATGAAACGTTTTATTGCAACTTTTGCCATTTTTCCATAAACTTAATATGCTCATTTCCAATGTTTTCTTTATAATTTAAACTTTATACATATGGTCTACTGAGCAGCCTTAACGTTTTCAACTTCTAAATTATGTATACAT
>NC_046658.1:69980674-69991399 GCF_010883055.1 Belonocnema kinseyi
TATTATATGTAAAAATATTTGAAATACTGTGAAAATGTTGCATGAAAAAATGTTACTTTTGGATTTTCCATTATCTTTCATGCTGTCAAGATTTAATTTTTGATTTATCAAGATAATTCAAAAAGTTATCATGATAATCTTCCAGGGCATTTAGAAATCAAACGTTTTCTTCTCTTGCCATTTTTTCATATCGTCCGTTAATTGCCTTTAAAGTTTTATTATGTGTGTTTTGGAATTTTGTAAATGCCATAACCTTATAACTAAATTTTTATCTAAAATAGCTGGCTAACGAACTTGGCCTTTAGTTTCGGACACTAAAAAAGGGTACCAAAAGCCAATCTAATAAATTAATTTTTTCAAAAGTTATCGTGCTCACATACAGACAAACAGACATAAAGGCAGACAGATAGACATATTTGTAAAAACCTGTTTTTCGGATTCAGGGGGTCTCAAAACGTTGACCTTTTGACAAAAACTAAGGGGTTCATGAATAATTTTTTGATAGTTCTGTTTTTAGTTTTAATCATAAAAAATAGCTTAAACACATAAGAAATTATATTTTTTGAAAGGCCACACACGAGACGAAAAAGAGATTAAAACACAAAAGTTGTGATAAGAATGTGCCCACGCAGGGGACATTTTTTTTTACTGTTAAAGACTTTTTCATAATTAGAGCTAAAACTGCGCATCCTATCAAAAAGTGTTTGATAACAAATTTGTAGACCTTTTTCGAATGCACAATTATTGTGCATTCATCTTTTACCGTATTTTGTACAGTTTGGCCGAAAAATTTAATTTTTGGATTTTTATTGATTGCTGTCAAAAAAATTCAAAAAGTTGTTGTGATAATCTTATAGGGAATTCAAAAAGCAACATTTTTCTTTTCTTAACTTTTTTAATATCGTGCGTTATTTGGTATAAAATGTTCATTTTTGTGTGTTTTTTGGAATTTTTTAAATGCTATAACTCTAGTAATTTTTGGTTTTTTGAAAAAAGTCATTAGGATAAATTGTTTGACTTTTTGAATACTATGAAAAACCGTATAGAGAATTTTTTAATTTTGAACAAAGTGGTCTCAAAAATATTTAAAATGTTCCTACTTTTCGAATTTTTATCCAAAATGGCTGGCTAATTAACTTGATCTATAGTTCAGGGCACTAAACAAGTGTACCAAAGGGCAACCTAATAGATTAATTTTTTCAAAAGTTATCGTGTTCTTAGATAGACAGACATACATACAGACATACAGACAGACATACAGATTGACAGACACGTTCGTAAAAACCTATTTTTCGGATTCAGGGGGTCTCAAAACGTGGACATTTAAAAAAAACTGGGAGGGTCAAATTTTACACAAATCTAATACCTTCTCTGATGAGAATGTAAAAATTCGAGTGTACCTCGAATATACCTTGTATGATTTCAGTATATTTTTCACAGATTTAGGGGAACGAGTGTCCACGTGGATGCTAGCCCGACCCCCCCCCCCCAACTGTCAACGTGGTATATGGATGGCCCCATTGCTGTTCAAGTGTTCTTTTAGTACACGCAGATCCTTTTTGATATTTATCAAGAACTAATTATTCTTATAAATCTTCATCTCGAAGTTAATAATTTATCTCAAAATTTAAATACCCTATTTGGAATACACATAGCAATGGAAATGACAGCTTATTTACCCTTAATAACGGGATTTTTCTACAATTTATATTTTATAATAAATACTCATATCGAAATGTGTACCAAAAGAAAAACTTTCGTTAGAATAGTGGCATGGGGACGATTTTTACGTGTCTGTAAGGTATGTACAGATATTAGTGATTAGATAGAAATAATTAAACTAGAATTAAATCAACCAGATATATTCAGCTCCGAAGGAAGGGGTCAAGTGTCTGAAAATAAAATATTCAAAAAAACAAATTGCATTTAGAAATTGAATATTATTTGAGCATGCTGAAACTGTTGAAATCTCAAAATCGTGATTTTTAGGCACGAATTGGTTGAAACTTCATGCACGGAAGGTTTTTGGCGTCGTTGATTAAGAATTTGGAGTCAAATCCAGAAACTTTTTAAAACTTAAAATATCCGACGCAATATTTCAAAAAAAATATAAAAATGAGTGAGGTGGGTGCTCGAGGGTTCAAAGAAAAAAACCAAGTTTGAATATAAAGCTAATTTCAGGGCACAATTTCCCTGCAACAAAAATTATTCGTGGTAGTGTGAATGGTACAATTAGACAAGGTGTCGTTTCCCTCGGACTAGGGGTACGAAACGTCACCTGCTGTCAATTCTTTTGACAGTTTTGCGGCAAAACAATAGACGATAGTTTCGTAACCAAATACCGAGTGAGATGGAACCCCATCTGAATCTGACCGATTTCATATGAAATCAGGTAGTTTGGCCCTGGTGATGTTACAGAAATGTTTGGGGCTGAAATATATTGTTTTCCAAGATAAAATATGAGACACTTATTTTTTATTTTTATCCTCGCTAAACTATTCCTTCTTGTAGGAAAACTTATTTGTTATAAATTAACTTTTTTTAATATGATGTATAACTCTGAAGTTAATTGAAAATATTCTCGATGTAAAAACAATCGAATGCACTACCAGAACAAACTGAAGTCCAGAAAGATAGAATGTACTATTTAGTGTCATTTCAACTATGGCAATATCTGGAGTAAAAAAATCGTGTTAAATAATTACAGTGTTGGATTTAGTTTTTTTTTTGTTATCTTTCATTTGCGCAGATAAAATGGCCAATGATTTTAAATTAATTTATTCACATAAGCGAAAAAAATTTGCTGCTTCGAAACTATAAACAAGTAAGTGATATACAGCAATTCTATAGAATTGCCCATTTGTACAGCTCCATGAGTTGGCTGTATTTCAAGAACTTTTTTCCCAGAAAGAAGAATCATTATAAGAGACAGTGTTTGTGAAAGTTGTTACTGCCGAATTATTGGTAAGTTTCGCGTGTCGGATCAAATCAGGCAATTTCCGATGACGAAGAACCAATGTTGAGTTATGTAAATGTAGGTGAAAACGAACAGTTTGAGTATGAAGACGAAAAATTTTAACCGATTTTTCAGATTGAGGGCATAAATTATGAAATTTCACATTGGGAATTTAATGTTTTTCCTTATCGAAATCCATCAAATATCAAAGAAAAGTCCCAAGAAAACTATTTTTACAAACAAATAAAACAGCTGATAGATAAATTTACGGTATCGACGACCAGTAAGCTTTCAAAACTTTATAACTTACCATTGCCAAAAGAAAAATGCTCTCTTTGCGACGAATGGGCATCCAACTTTGAAAAACTGTACAAATGCACAAGAAAAGATTAATCTACTCACGCTGGTGCCAAGAGAATATACGAAGCAAGATTTACTTTTAACGTGTCCTGAAGTAACAAAATATATGATAGATCAATCCAGGAAATTTTAAATTGAAAAAAGAATATCTTACACTCCAGACCGTATATTGTAGATTGTACAAGACAAAGCCGAAATAAGAACGATGTAATTTGAGTTAAGGAAAATCATGAAAGAATTAAAAAAGTAAAAGATATTTAACGCGAAGTATTAGTGACATATTTCACCTGTTTCGAGAAAAAATCCGAACGTAAGAATTTGAAAGAAAAAATTTTCCTCTCTGCGGCCAAAATGTTTTCAAATTGACCTCTTAAAAGAGGAATGTCTTTGCATTAATTGCGCCAATTTTGAGCTTTTACGTATTGAATTAAAAATCCAGAGAAGAGATGGAGTGAATATCAAACATGTTTGGGATGAATTTTTGCCTAAAGCGATGTGTTGTCTTGTAACCATAGATTTTCAGCTAGAGGATTGCAAAAAAATTCCAGGAGCTAGAGGCATTACGCTTCAATCTATAGGAATTTTAAAGGTCACTGGTTCAGATGAAATTGTTTTTGCAATTTGGAACAAAGATGACTTAGAAAAGAGAACAACTTCTACTGACAGTTTCGTCAAAGAGTTATCAACCTAGCTAGAAAAAGCGAATGTTTACTTATATGTGAAAAATATTCAAAAAGCAAAAAACAAAGAGGAGAAAGATCGCGCTAAGCGTTATTCAAATCATTCAAAAGTGCGAAACTAAAAGTTTTGAAGAAATTTCCGATGATAAGAAGCATGCTTCTTCACACGCTTCATTGGCAATGGATCGCATTGTGCAAAATATGAAATCTTCGAATCCCGCGAAATCATAACTTAAAGCAACCAATCATAACTTAAAGAAGTCAAATCTAGAATCCGCAGATGATGCCGAATCTTTTGTCCGAAAAGTGAAGATTTATACTAGCGCCATTAATCTAATACTGCTATCGTCAGAGGAAGTAGCCAGTTTTCAAGAAGGAAAGGAAAAAGAGTAGAAAAAAGTTCAAGGAATTACTGGGATTCACAAAGCCCATGCATGGAAAGTAGAAGTTGGACAAAACAACGGCAGGAAAATATACACAAGAACGTCTATATAGGATCAACTGATTTAATCCTTTAAGAACTGCTGGCCACCGCAGTTTCACAGTCCTGTGGCAGTGTGTGACAAGGTCAACAATGGGTTGCCACCGGTTTACAATAGACTGTTTACGTTTCCACAAACTGATTTAGTCTCAAGGCCAGTGCCATGCAACCCCCGAAACTGTTCTTATATAGGCGTTCTTGTATATATCGCAAATACCTTCAGTCATCCATGAAAAGAAGTAACGGTGTACTCGAAGGGGAGAATGCAGAAAAAACTGAATCAATGGAACACGTGGAACAAATAAAGTAAGGATTAAAATACATCAAAACAGAAAAGAAATATCACAATTCCCTAAATTTTATAATTGAAATCGTAAAGGATCTGATATTTATGAATTTTAAGACTGTACGTATTCTGTAAATATGTAATTTTAGATTCCTTAAGACAAACAATAATCTTTTCATTAACTCCATAATTATATATTGTATTAAAAAAAGAGTTTTTCTTTAAAAAAATCGACGGTGGCGTTTTTGAGAAAATATACTTTAGTTTTTTTCGAGAAATCTACATCATTTTGGTAATATTCAACTTTTTCCATTTTTCTTTGTGGATTTTAAAATAGTTCAGTTAAGCTCCTGCAAAGAAAATTAAATTATGTGAATTGTTTCCCAAGATATATTTTCTTTTTTTTCAATCGTGAATGTTTACATGATTCACCTGAATATTAATGTAGCCCTAAGTTCGTGAAAAACAAAATTTGGATCAAAAACAAAAAACAAGTGTCTCATATTTCTAGGAATGAGGTGCAACCTAATTTATACCAGAGTTTTTACTGTGTTTTTGGGTCCCTGATTACGAATATGAAGACAAAATTTAAAAATTCTAAATGTCGGATGTATAATGACGACCAAAATATATAAAAATCAGTCCAGTGGCTTCAAAATCGGCACTCAGGGTTTTTTTGCTGCTGATTGCAAATCTGAAGTCAAAATTACAGAATTAGGATTAGCGAATACAATATTTATTTTCAAATTATTTGTGCCTCATATTAAATCCGTCTTTTTGAATTTTAGAATTTCGACTTCAGAGACGCGATCAGCCTTCTAAAATCTGATCAGGACCTATTTTTAATCCACGGGGCCAATTTTTTATTCTTTGGCTCCATATTGGATCCGCCGTTTTTAATCTTTGAATTTTACCATTGGATTCGTAATAAACTACCCAAAAAACCCCTTAAAAGTTTTTTCAACTAATTTATTATGTTTAATTAATCACAATAACCTTTAGTGTATCAAAAGGATGTATTTTTTCCATTTTTCCATTCTCATCAGAGAAGGTATTAGATTTGTGTAAAATTTGCCCCCCCCCCCCCCATTTTTTGTCAAATGTCTACGTTTTGGGACCCCCTAAATCCGAAAAACAGGTTTTTACGAATGGGTTTTTCTGTATGTATGTATGCCCGTCTGTATGTTTCCACAAAAACTTTTGAAAAAATTAACTTATTACATTGGCCTTTGGTATACTCTTTTAGTGTCCTAAACTAAAGGTCAAGTTCGTGAGCCAGCCATTTTGGACAAAAGACCACTTTTTTTTAATTCAAAAATTCTCTAGACGGTTATTCATAGTATTCAAAAAGCCAAACAATTTATCCTAATGAATTTTTACCACAAAACCAAAAATTACCAGAGTTATAGCATTTACAAAATTTCAAAAAAACACACAATAATGAACATTTTAAGCCAAATAACACACGACATGAAAAAAAGTTAAGAGACGAAAAATCGTACTATATTGCATAGATCTATGTACTTTACAATACTACTCCGCAGCCCCCCGTACTAAAGAACTGTACTGTGCACACGTTTGTGTCATATCAGACTACTGCGATGTCTTAAGTATGATAGAAGTGAACTACGCATCCTCACATAACATACAATTTTACTGCATAGACCTGTGTACCAACAAACTATACTTCAGTACTATATCTGAGTACGCTTTTACTTCACGTGATTTTATTAGATATTACTTTTATTAACAAATTTAAACAAAGGCGGCAGGCCAAAACATGGAAGCTAACACGAATTAACTTTTCTGTTTAAAAAAGAAAATATAAAAAGTGTGGCTGAGTTCGTAGGTTGACACAAAGTGCTACACAATACTGCTAGAGATAATAATACTAATAAAGTAAAAAATAATAATAATGCATGGGTGGCTTAGTTGGTTAGGCGCTCGGACTTCACGTTAGAAGTATCGGGTTCGATCCCTGAACCTCTGGAAATTTTTGTATGTACGTTTACCGAGAGTCTGGTGGTTCGATCCCACCTTAAGCCCAATATCTGCCCAATATGTCAAATTAGGCACACTGCACTTATCAGATCACTTGATTACCTTACAAGAGTGCGTCCGTAACTGATGATATATACTGGGGAAAAGCACAGTTGCAGAATATTCAATAATAAAAAATCCCACTCTAACCAAAAATGCCTTTGACATATCGGGCTGTAATTATCTTAATCCTAAGACATTAATTTATAAAGTAGATATGAATGTGGTAATAACTAACAATTACGAAGGTTTTTAAGGTTAGAATAATTCACCGGTATTCCTAAAAAAATTATATTAAAATGTATATAATTTACAAATATTTGAATGAACAAAAATAAGAATATTTCACAACTATTTGTATGACCTGTGTGCCAGGGGGCAACTTTCTTTGATATTTTGTTCTAAAATAAATATTGCAATACATTTTCATTATTTTGATCTTCTTTCCCTTATAACGCTGCGTACTGCATAACTCTAATGCGCGCCATCATGTGTCGTAGAAGTAAGCATCCGCAAATATCGTAGAATTGCACTGCGCAGTCGTATAAGCGGAAGAACTCTAGTGCGGAGCCACGAGTACCACAGATCTGTACTGCGCAACATTATGTGCATTATAGGTCCACTGCTCTTTCATTCAGTTTGCTGTTGTGCAAATTAAATATAGCGCATCTGCAGTTAGGATAAGTCCTCTGTCACTTTTAAGAATCTTTTTAATAGTACTTGAATGTCCATAATTTTGATGAGACCATTCACAAAATACGTGATACATTTTTCAGGAACTTCTGATCCCCCCCCCCCCTGCGTGATACTTTTTCCTCTAGACTTAACGTGTAAATTGATACTTCGCATCCCCCCCTCCTAAGCGTATCACGTATTTTGTGAATGATCCGTATGGTATTTATTAAATATCGAATTTGCAATACGACATACACAATGGATGTCTGTAAAATTTAAGAGAATTCAGGCTATTTAAAACCCATTTGAAATATTAGTAAAAGTGACAGATGACTTAAATGAAATTCAGATACGCCTTTTATTTTATTTACACGGCAGTATGGGACAAGTCTAGTCGCCGCTTTACAAACACAGAAGTACATTGCGCAGCCCTGTGCACTGAAAGAAATTATTTGCTGATACAGTTATATTCGATATAACTGTATCGAATATCGATGGCTGATCTAACGCGCAATATGATTGTACCAGCAATTAATTTCTTTCAGTGTGTACCATTAGAACTTGACTGCGCAGTCCTCTTCCCTCGTCTCCTTTCCGCACATAAATAACGTCAAAAAAAGAAAATACAATTAAGATATACGATTGATTCATAATTTTATTAAATTACACTGGAACAAATGTAATACGTCCCTGAAATTTAATTCAATTATATTAGAGTAAAACAGATGCAATTTAACGAGTGTGTTTTAAAAACTTTGTTCCCAGCTCTGCTCTGAATTAACAAATATGCATTTTTTTATTACGTATTTTACTTTCTTAAGTTGATGGGTACTAACTGTAAAAATGTTATCTCAAAAATTGAATGATGTCTTAAAGAGTTCCGATATGTGTCGGAGTCACATACTTTCTCTCGATTGCGCGATTAATATTGGAAAAAGTTTTAACAACGCTTGTTTCCAACAATATCATGTCTTATAGATAGGGCAACCTGGGAGGCGCTTATAAAAAACAAAGATATAAAGGCCGCATGGACAAAGTTCCGGTATATCATTGTTAGATGTGCGATCGAAGCGTGTGGTATCGCGGTTGTAGGAAGAATTTCTGGTGATGTGTGGTGGAATGGTGAAATTCAGCCTGCCCAAAAAGCAAAGAAAGAAGCGTACAGGAGAACTTTGAACATCGCAGGTCTTAGCGATGAGGAAAGAAATAGACGTACAAATGATTGCAGACACAAAAATAGGATACTCAAATGATTAATTAAGGAAAGTAAAGATAAAATTAGAGCAGAAGAAGAGAAGAAAATACAAAACGACTTTGAAGAAAGAAAGAAAGAAACTGCTTTATAAAAAAAGAAGGGAAATAAAAGTACAGGATTTGTCAACATGAGAAATAGTAATGGGGAAATGCTATATGATTCAGGCGGGATACTAGACGCTTTCAGAGACTATTTTAGGGGACAATTCAGAGATGAAGCTATAGGACACCACCGGGGTAGACTGTATTAACGCTGAAATGCTTAAACACATTGGCGCGTACATACCACATAGACGTGCGAATTGACACATTTATGTTTCGAGATGGGAGACGTCCCAGACGATTGGAAAAAATCGATTATCGTACCAATATACAAAAGAAAGGGAGATAAAAGCGGCGGCAATAATTACAGAGGTATTAGCTTATTAAGCAGCGTACGCAAAATATACTCAAAAATACTTACTCGTAGGGTAATAAAAATAATAGAAAAAAAGATTTGGGAAATCCAAAGTAGGTTTATACCAGGAAGGTCATGTATGGATCAAATATTTATCTTAAGGCAAATCACAGAAAAAAGTTTGAGTAGGAAAAAGTTTTGCGTGCATTTATTGACCCAGAAAAATCTTTTGACAAGGTAATAGAAGTAAACTTTGGGAAGTCCTGAAAGAGTATTGAGTCAATGGATAGCTTCTAAAGCTATAAAAACAATACATACCGGTAGCAAAGCGAGTTTGAGGGTAAATGGGAAATTGAGTGACTGTTTCGATATTATTCAAGGAGTTAGACAAGGACGCGTTATGTCTTCATGGTTATTTATATTATTCATGGACAAGTGTTTAAGAATGGCTCATTTCGACGCAGAAGGTGTGGACCTCGAGACAGTAAGGGTACGTGGCTTAGCGTTTGCCGATGATAAGGTTGTTATGGCAGAGTCAATCGAAGATTTGCAAAGAATGTTGACTAAACTGAATACAAGCATAAAGAGCATGGGCCTCAAAATTAACGCAAATAAAACACAAATTATGGTGTTCAAAGGAAAGAGTGAGAAAACACTATGCCATATTGTATTAAATAATGAGAGAATTGAAAAAGTTGATAAGTTTATATACCCTGGTAGCTTATTTACTAGGGACAGGAAGATAGATGAGATGTTAAATAGACGCATAAACAAAGGTAAGAAGGTTGTTGGTAGAGCAGGGCCCCTTATCCGTGGTAACAATATATTAAATAAAGCTAAAATGACAATACAAAATTTTATATTTGTACCGACTGTGATGTACGGTAGCGAGATATGGGCATATCAAGAAAAGGATAATAGTAAAATTAACAAAGTTGACACGAGATTCTTGCGCATAATATGCGGGAAAACTCTGATTGAAAAAGTAAGTAACGATATAATTCTCAAAGAATTTGGTAAGGAAAAGACGCTAGTAGACACATGGAAAAGAAATCGGTTAAGATGGTTCGGGCATGTTGAGAGAATGCCGAATGAACGACTAACGAAACAAGTGTATGAAGGTAAAGTAAATTGCAGTGTGCCCAGAGGCAAACCTCGGAAAGAATGGTTAGAATGTGTGAATGAGACCCTAGTTAGAAGAGACATAAGGTGCCACAAAAACACGAGAGCCTGCATGAAAAAATGCATGGACATAAAAGAAGCTAGAGAAGTATGCCAGGACAGAAAATTATGGCTGCAAATAGGTGATAAAGAGAGTGTCAGTAGAGTGAATGAAGCCTGAAACAAAAGACCTTGGATACTAATGGACCCAAGTCGGCAACCTCACATAACGGCTTTGTGAGGATCTTCACTTGGGGTGATTGCTAGAGAGATTGATGAGCAACCCGAGTCAGTGCACTGTAGCGGAACGAACGTGTTATTTAAGTAAATAACACGAGAATTCTGGATTAATATAAAAATTATATATCTCTTCCTCACATTACTCGCTTCCCCACCGAGCGAGTCACGCCTACTCTGAAAGGGAAATAGTTTAAT
>NC_046658.1:69991499-70013408 GCF_010883055.1 Belonocnema kinseyi
TCTTGCAAAATGTTGACTGTGTCTCTGCAACTTTGAAAAAAATAAATAGTTTTTCAGTAATACTTATTCCAATATTTTGGCCTTCAAATTCAAAACCACCCTAATGAAAAAAGTTACGTAGAAATCCACTTGGAATTACATGATTCGGTTCTAAAATTTGAGTGCTAAATTGAAACAATCCACATGGAAATTCCATGTTGAGTTCGTTATTGATGGAATTTTTAAATTTTGTGCAGTACTATTATGTCTCCTTCTATACTTCTAGATATGGTTTAACTTAAAATTGCGTAGAGTCCCACGTAGAAATCTAAGCAGATATCCACGTGAATTGTTTCAATTTACGACCCATATTTTACGTGAAAATTCTCTCATATTCCTTAATCCACGCGAAGCCTGCGTCGTTTTCCAAGTGAATTTTTCTCCTGGGCAGTAGACCCTTACAATTAATTAATTTTGCATTTTAAACATATTTACCTATAATTACACAAATAAAATATATAAGCGGCATAGAACCTAATGTTACTCTTAATAACCAATGTTTTATTAGTATCCTTTTCTTTATTACATTAAATTACACCCTTACAAAAATAGTATTTCCGTTTAGATTGTAGGCTATTTGAAAAACATTATTCCTACATTTTTGGAGTCGATTATTGTCTTAAATGTCCTCAATATTAGGTAGATTTAGGTTAATCGATGCAATGATTGCCGCCCACCCACCCTAATGATTGGCCACCGAAATTAAATATAATTATGATTAAAAATGATAAATACGACAAGCTGTATTAATGCAATGTAGTGCGTTTAACAATATTCTTTGTGTACAGTCAAGCTAAAAAATTTACTGAATATTTAAGCTACTTTATAAAACTGACAAAAAGAGGCACATTGATTAATGCAACGAACTTTAGAAAAAAATCTAAGCATTAATAATTTAAGACAAAATTGAAATCATGAAAGTTATTTTAATATTATTTAGCATCTTTAGGTTTTTCCTTCCATTTTAGCGAAAAGTTATCATTTTCATTCAATTCTAATTAACAATAACTCAAAGTTGTCTTCCATGAAAGATTGTGTACGATTTTATTCTTAAGTATTTTTTCATTATATTTACGCTCGTACATTCTTTCTAAAATTTATTGCAATAATTATAATGGGCCTTTTTTCGTTAATTTTACAAATCAAGATATATACTTAGTAATTATGAGTTTGACTGTACACCTAAAACTTTAAATATTGAAAAAAGTAAAACCAGTGATTATGAACGGGTAAGGAATTAGAGCAAAACTCTATTGAGGTTCGCATTCTAAATTTGATACACATGCGAAAAATAAGGGATTACAGGCGAGTGTGAATCTTGCGTCAAGAGCTGGAGACAAACGTTGCAATAAAGTTTGAAAATTGAATTGAATTTTAAGATTAAAAATACACCAGACTAGTATTTTAACCTTAAAATTATGTCCGTATATCGATAATTGGGTGGCCAATCATTATCATCGTGAATAGATCGAAAAACTACGATGGACCATATGAAAAGCAGATTACTAATATCTTTACAAAGAATCGCTCAAAGTCATGTGAACTTTTTATAGACTATTTATACCCGATCCTTAGTTTAGGATTCCTTGGTTTAGGAATTTCTAAAACTGCTGACCCACGCAGTTGCTAAACTCATAAGGCGATAGACGGTTGTCACGCATGTCTAAAAAACACCAACAGCGTAGCGAAATGACGCAGTGCGTGGGTGCTCACTCGCGTATATTGCGCAATAGTGTGTATTTCAATTGGAAAAGGTTCAGAAGGTCCTGACTGTTTACGTTCGGACGGGCGCGATTGAGGATCGAAGTTACTTGCAGGCTACCCCCGACACTGTTCTTAATGGGCGTGTTTGGTGTATATATTTTTTTAGCAACACATACATGATTTCAGCTCTTTTTGATGTACGTAAATCGGTGCTACAGTAATATAGTAGTGCTTTCTACGTTTCGCACTGAAAAATTACACTCGTCGGTACATAATATACTATTGCTCAGTAGCAGTAGTATTATTAGTATAGTATATACATTACATTAATTAATTCAATTATATTAGAGTAAAACAGATGCAATTTAACGAGTGTGTTTTAAAAACTTTGTTCCCAGCTCTGCTCTGAATTAACAAATATGCATTTTTTTATTACGTATTTTACTTTTTTACAATTTACAATTTTTTTCAATTTTTGTAAGTATCAGAAAAGAACGTCAATATTTTTTATAAGTAGATGATATATCTAATATGATATATCCCTTCTTACGCTCCACCGACTTCCTAATGCTACATTATTGAATACATCAAAATTTAATGTATATACGGTCAGTTAAACCTCATTTCTCAGCAGTGCGTCACAGGAAAGATACTTATAAACAAAACATAGTCCTATCTTTTGATTGAACAAAAAAATCATCTTTTCATTCGTACAGGCATGTGAAATTGGACAGGAAATAATGAAATACTATTGAAATTGGATTTTCCGCCAAAGATATTAAAATTACAGCCGAGGTAAGAGAATACTTTAACAATATTACTTATCTGTGAATTTAAAAATACCCTACACAAAATACACAAGAAATTATCGTTCGGTGGAATTTACTGATAAACATTCATTCATTCGAATCAGTAGAACTTTACTGAGGCTCAGTCACTTATTTTTCAATACTTCAGTTACTGAACATCTACTTTAATTTTCAGTAACAAAATCTAACTTTTCCCTCAAGAATAAAAAAAAAAGTATTTTGCATTGTGAGAATGTATAATTTTTTATTAGTTTCATTTAAAACTGTATTTGGAATTAAAACTTTTAAAGTTGTATACATTTAAAATCGCGAAATAAATATCCATAATTTAATATTTAACATTCTTTTTGACTACTTCACACATGAAACTCTTTCTTTTACAACTATTGCAACGTCCCTTATATTTTACAACTTTTAATACCAAATTATTTTATATTTTCAGTGACAATATATCTTGTAAATGCTCCCAAATAACTCTGAAAATTAATTTCAATTAAAATTAATATTTATGTTAGCAATTAGCACCATATTTGCTATAAACGGAAATCAATGAAAGAATGTTTCTTTAACTTCAATTTCCAATTATTGAATATTTATTAAGTCAAATAATTACCTTAGAAGAAGGTAATACAATAAATTCATGTTTATCAGTATAAAGTATTCTATGGTCAGGCTCTTATTTACTTTCAATATTTAAATTTGGAATTTCCTGAATAAATATTAAAACTACATAACCAGATAGCGCTTTTTAAAACCTTATAGTAAAATAAAATAAAATTGTAAGTGACCTTACATGTAGCCAATGCAAACAAGGATAACAATGGCATTAATTTTTAATTAATGCATTCCGTCACGTTAGTCGTAACTCGTTTTATAATCAGCATTTATTATCCTGAGGGCAGGTTGCCTTAAATAACTATACGTAATTTATTAAGAAAGTAACAAAGTATAAATTACTGTCTATTCCACCCATCTAAATATGTATCATTCAATATCAAAGATTCTTGTCTCACGCATCAAAAGTTCGACGCTAAAGTACTGTGAAGCTCATTACTGATGGGATAGACGTTAACCAGCAAAGCAGCTCAAAACATTAACAAAGTGGAATGAAAAATTACTTATTAACATTTTCTATGTGCAATGTTTTTCAAAATAATTTGGCTTCTCACCTGCAAGTGAGTTTGGATAACTGAACCATACTGCAATTGGAAAATCAGGTATTTATTCATAAGGTATTCATTCACAAAGTTGTTAAAAAGTTAATGAATATTACAATTTTTTTATCAATTTTAAACAGAATGCCGAAATCACAAAATATTCAAAAAGTTGTTCTACCGATATCAATTATAAGTTGGCTTTTGGGAAGTGGAGTCATCGAATTTCCTGTAGGCCATCCACGATTTGTAATCAGTTTTTTGTACACATTATGTATCATAACGGCTTATGGTGCATCAATGTATTATACTTTAATTTACGCCAGTTTTACATACTTAAAAAACGTCAACAATACTGGAGAATTTCTTTTCAAAATTCTTTATTACGGAAACGGATTCCTGGCTGTGACTGCAGTCGTTTTAGGCTGGAATCGAAGAAAGGTATATTCTCATATTACTAAAAGCAATTTAAAAATAACGTAACATAAATAAACATTAGAAATAAATACATTGTTGCAAAGGATTTGAAAAAATGCATTCAGAGCATAGGGATGGTCGACGAATCACTGCAAAAAATTGGAATCACAAAAGACTACGACAAAACATTTTGGAAGGAAATAGGAGGCACGTTAGGATCGTTGCTTATAATTGTAGGAGTTACAATAGTCAATGCATATACTTCGATTTTAAAAAATGCTCCATTTCACGTAAAAATTGTACTGGTAGTATCAGCACATTATCCAATTTTTCTCATGTTCGTTGCAGATATAATGTTTTTATCCATAGTAAGGTATTTATTACTTCAAAATAAATATTTTGTGTAACAAGAGTATGGTTTTCTCGTTTTATTTTTTTTTTATTTCCTGGTAAGAGTGCACTTTGACGCCAGCGGGAAACGCGCGCTCATGTGCGTTCGTTTCTTCGTCTCACGGGCTCTGATGTTCTGCGCGAGACTTGTCCCTTCTAAACAGTTGACAGTTTAAACTAATTCTAATCTGAAACGTAATTTCATGAGAAAACTCGAAAACCATACTCTCCTTACATAAAATACCGCATGACGAGGCAGTGAAGTCTTTTTACACTCAACCGTAAAAAGACTAATTTGCTGTCTCAGAGCACAGTTTACTATTTTAATTAACCCACATATTTTTGCACACAAATTTTCCTATAGGTGTATGATGAGGAAATTTGCACGATTAAATGCATTACTGAAAAGCATGTCATCAACAACTCCACTATCGCCACAATATATGAAATTGCTTTACCACAGATCTGGTCTTCTAAAACCTACAATCGTTAATGGGTTTAGTAAAAAAACAAATGATGATACACATTTGATGAAAGCCGCAAAGTAAGAATTTTTATCGTTAGGATAAATCCATTTCCTAAATATCAAAGTTGTAGTGGGTCTAGCGCTTTTAATAAAACTCCTGAAAATTTTAGTGTTGGTAAAGCGAAGTTTTTACTTAAAATTGGATTTTTAATTGTGAGGCCCGGCTTTTTTTAAACACCATATCTCCCAAACAGCAAATTTCACTTTAATTATTTTTACAGGTGTCGCGTATAATTAACACAGGAATTTGTTATGCAATTCAAAATCAAATTTTTAAAGAGGGGCTCAAAAAATAAAAATTTTGACCTAATTTTTTGCTCAAAAGCGTAATTTTAATTAGGTTTAAAAATAGATTATATATATATATATATTAATTTTTAAGTAAAGCCGCGTGGCCTCACTATCCACGTGCAATGACAAGCACAGTGGAGCGAAATCAAGTAACTATAAGTTCAAAATAACGTCTAGAACGCATTTCTTAATTGATTGTAAATTTTGTTGTAAAAAACAATTTAGAACTAAATTAAGAATTTATATGTGCAAGTGATTTATAAACTTTTATTGTTTAAATTTCTATGTTAATGCAAATATAGCGAACAAATATTAATTCTTTGCTCTTTCTTTTAACTTATTTCTGTAAACAACTTTCTTACACTCAATATCTCTGGGATTTAATGCGCATGGGTGTTTTCAAGAGAAAAAGTTTTTATAAGGTATGATATTTGCTATAAACAAATTATAATATCAAATATTAAAAATTATTTATTGTTCGTTTTTAAAGTAATATTTTGGCGATAAAACGGCTTGCTTTCATGAACAAGGTCAACTACAACTACAACTTGTCGATAAAGCAAGTAATTTTATGGCCAAAATATTACTTTAAAAGTGAAAAATCGATCATATTCACTACGTGATATTATGATTTGTTTATAAAAAAAACAACATTACTTATCAACACTTTTTCGCTTGCACATAGCCCTGCGCATTAAATCCAAAAGATACTGAGCGTAAGAAAGTCGTTTGCAAAAATATAGAAAAAAGGAAAAAATCAACCTTTGTTCGAAATTTGCATTAAGATAGAATTTGTATTTCACAAAATTTTGAAGTATATGCAGTTGAGAGAAAAAATTAATTAAAATTTTCACTTTTGAGAACTTTTTCAAATTTTGTTTTGTTTTTGAATTTCCTGAAAAATACCTATAAATTATACGGGATACATGTAAAAATCATCAGAATTAAATCTACAGTTTGGGCGATATCGTGTTTTAAATTACGTTGGGTCTTAAAATTTAAATATTCTTTAATTCCATGAATGTTAAAAATGTTGGAAAACAGTTTAAACCATAAACTTTACTCACCTAATACTACATTTTTACCAAGTTACAAATAACAAATAAAAGTTTAGAAATTTAAAAAAGTTCTCGAAAAAATGCATCTAGCTATTTTGTAATATCTTGTTTCCTTTAGAAGAAAAATGGGACAATTCAATGTCTAGGAAAAAAGTCTTGTTTCCTCAAAAATGTTTTCGCCTACATAAAACTAATAGAGTGTCTTTTATATAAGCAGAAGTTTAACTAAAATATTTCAACAAATAAAAAAGTTGACGTTTTCCGGGAAATCTGCTGTTTATGTTTTAAAGAAAAATACGTGTAGGCTGATTTCTTCTAAAAAACAAAATATTTTGTCGCTGAGAGAATCTGCGACTTAAGTGTAGAACCTGCCTGATCTGAAATGGATTCGGTCTTTTAAAAGATATTTTAAATAAACATTTCAAATTAGTTGCGTTTCTATATTTTTTATTTCTTTAGATAATAAATTATAATTTAATTATTATTCATTAAGGCAGGTTCACTTGGATTTAGTGAAAATTTCCCGAAGTGTTAATGAAACTTTTGGCCTGCTAGTACTTTTATCAATGGCACTTGCATCAGTTTTCATTACCGGACTTTTATATTATTCTTACACTGTTATATATTTAACAACCAATCCAGGAATAGATACAAGGCCTGGATTAATTTCTGCATGTTGCTGGCTATTTTTTTATGTAATAAAAATATTGATTGTTAATCATATGTGCGACAGGACAAGCGCAGAGGTATTATTATACTTAACCAATATTTTAGTAATTTAACTTCAGAAATATCATTTTAATTATTATTATTATTATTATTATCATCAAAATTCGTAAAAATATTTTCAACCAAAAATTAAGAAAATATTTTATTCTTGTAATTTTCAGGCTTTGAGAACGGGCAATATTATTTGCGAATTGCATGAACCGATGACTAATAAAGAATTTCGCTCAGAGGTATTCCTTATTGTCAATAACAATTATATAGCATTGTAAACGAAGTTATGTATGAAAATTTATTAATAACTAACTGTATTGAATTGAATTCCAGATTCGAGAGTTCCTTTTACAATTAATACAAAATCCTCTGAAATTTACGGCCTACGATTTTGTGACATTAGATTACACTTTTATTCAAGGGGTAAGTAATAATTTTTCTAATCATTATATTAGAACAATGAACATATAATGAAATTAAAATCTAGCACGGTCTAAAATCCCTATTTTTTCAGGTTGTTGGATCCATCACGACATATTTAGTAATTCTTATTCAATTAGGGGGTGATATCTCGGACTCCAGTGCATTTTCAAATTCAACCAAACTAAACGACACAACTTCATGAGAAAAATAATGTTTCAAGAAAGATTTTCTGGGCAAATATGAAATGTTATTTAAGTACCCAATCAAAAACTACTTCATAATATATATTTAAACTGTTCAATTCAATTAAATATATGTAAATTCCTTTTGCATGTCTTAGAATATAATAAAACGGAAAACGAAATGTTTCTACCTTTAATTTAACGATTATTTTTCAATCACGACCATTTTTGTAAGTTTTTATAAAAGAATGAAGAGGCAGATTGTACATTAGGGTGGTTAAAAAAACTTGTTTTTCTTAAGCGTCCTTCATGTAGCATATTGTTTCTGTGAATAAAACCACACTTTCCCCATTTTTTAGATTTAAAAGAAAATTTGAGTGGTCGCGATCCTCGATATTACGGAAAATTAAATTTTCATTAGTTTCCAGTTAATTCAAATATAAATTTTTTTTAAAGAGAAATAATTATGAAAAAGGTAGCGAAAATAAAAAAAAAGAACAATAGTTATGTCATTAATTTCTCCAATATAAGATTAATGTACGTTTTAGAAAATCACTTTTTTCATTTTTCCTAAAAAGAATTATTATAAAAGGTAAGTTAATCGTCCCTTGGGTGGATTAATAGTCAATCATTATAATTAATGCTTTCACAATTATTGATTTTGATAAAAAAAAATATTTAAGATTCCAATCGTGAACAAAACTACGAATTTTTCCGACGTTTCGTCGACAGTACACGTTTCGTACTGTTTCGTTTCGTAGTTTTGTACACGATTGCAACCCGAAATATTTCTTTTTATCAATCAATAATTAGTTAATTAAATTTTAATGAGTGTAAAACCAAGCTTTTGAGGGAAAATAAATTCAAATTTTTGTGCATAACGATTCAAAATTTCTCATCTCACTTCTATAAAACGAAATTGTATGAAAAGAAATCTAAGAAATCAAGGAATGTATTTGTGACGGACATAAATTTTACATGTTGCTAAAGGTCGCGTGAGATGCCATACCATTATGATCAAACCAAAAATTTCCAAAATCTATTAAAAATATATGCAGAATAGATAAAAATATTGAAAAACATGGGACAACTGATTTTGATTTTAACTTTTACGTTTCAAAACATTCTTTCATTTTATAGTATGATGAATTAATATGTGGCATTATACCGAATATTTTATAACAAATATTATGCAAAAATGGTGATCATTGTTAACAATATATACACTAATATGGAGCGTTATACCGAATATTTTATAACGAATGTTATGTAAAAATGGTGATCAATAATAAAAATAATTTAAAATCAACGTTGATAAATTGATTTTAAACTTTTTGAGAGATTGTTTGATATTAAGTTTTTTTATTAACGAAATTGCGATGGAAAATTTTTGACACCAAAGTTTTCGAGATAATTTTTTTTATACACAGCGGTACTAGGCAATAAATGTGTGGGGCAAATTTTGAAATGATTTTTCGAATCCAAATCCCTTACTATAAAATATTGAACTCTACTCTTAAATTTTATCTTTTTTATCTCGATATAAACGATATCTGTAAATCTCGAATATTTAAAAAATGTTATTAATATTATTTACCAGTATTTGCGTATCATAAGTTTAATTCTAAAAGACATCAAATATCAATAAAAATAAATAGTGGTATAATGAGTATTGTAAAAAAATCTCACTTTTACCAAAACTTTGGGACATTTAAAATACGTGTATACCTGATTTTAAATAATATTAGAAGATTCATTTTGCACTTCCATTTTGTGCAAAAAATGATACATTTGTTGTCCTTTCGCATTTTATATCCTAGTTTTAACTGCAGAAAATTCTTTTCTCCATAAAAACTTAATTGGCGTTCAGTGTAACGCCGATATTTCACTTTTCGATAAAGTAATTAGGCGCTTAAATAAAATTGATTATATAAAAGGTACTTACGTTGAGATGAATCCCAGGAGAGATTTTCCGCCAATTATGATCCTGGGTGTCCTTGATCAATTACAGTGCCCTGACTATCAACGGCTTGTTACAGATGGAGGCGTCAATCCGTGAAATTCGCCAATTGTAGTCTGGTTCACTTTGTCGAATAATCTTCATTCTCCCTGTCGATAAAAGGTTCATTTAATTTAGTATGATAATGTGAAAATAAAAATGTATATGAGAAAAATCAAAGACACAACTCCAACAATATTAAATCCTTATTTGTAATAAATCAGATTTTCAGGGATAGGGATAATAGGGCAAAGTAGATTTTTTTAAAATCTGTTTTAGGGTGTGTATGGAGAAGGTGTGGTATCCTATTAGGAAAAAACGTGATTTTTTCAAATATTTAGAATTTGAAAATTTTTTAAATTGTTCTACGGGTGAACAAATTATTGTGATTTTTTATTTATATAATTTTCAATAGCAAATAATAATAATAAAAACTCACATTTAAGAAAAAATAATTTTGGATCAAGTTAAAATATTTGGAAATATTATTCAAAATTACGTTTTTTGGATTTGATAATGGAGACCCAATTTATTTTAAACCAACAACAAATTTATTTTTAAAAAGTTATGAGTATTGAAATTTTAAAAATTGAAAACACTGACTATCAAAATAAGATGAAATTTTTGGTTAAAGTTGTGACATTTTTTAATCTAATATAGGTTTCTATCACCCTTTAAACAGCATATTTAAGAAACAAATGATTATGTGACTTGATGATGGACTGCCTAAGTATAAAATTTAATCCGATCTGTAACACTAATTTAAACATTTTAAAAACTACCCATTTTTCATGACATTAGTTCTGTCGGAATTAATTCTGTCGGAAAATGTTAAATGTGCTCAAAAAACTCAAAATTAGCATTACTTAAAGTTGTAATGTTTTTAACATTCTTATCCATTTTTCATTATCAGTTCTGGTTTTATAAGCATCGAAAATGCTTTTTATAAAATAAGAATTTAATTTTCTAAAAGAGCTATGTGAGACGTAAAAAAAAATGTTCAGAAGGTCTGTGAAGAAGGAACTGAAGTAACAAACGAAAAAAAGTCAAATGAATAAACTTTTGCTTTTAAGAAGACCTATAGAAAGTCGCTTTTAAACATTTTTCGATAGGACTCACTGTTCTTCTCTTGAATATCGAAAATTCTATTGAAATCAAAAAATTCAAATTATCAGGCAAACAACATGAGAGAAGAAAAAAGATTAAGGATGAAATTTTTCTTTTAAAAAGGCCTGCAAAATCCCCTCAAACTATTTTTTGATATAACTCACCGTTTTTCTTTCAAACATTGAAAATGCTATTGACAAATCGACAATTTAAATTTTTAAATATATCATTTATTCGAAAATTATAAAAATATGTGTAGATATAATAAATCAAGCTTGAGTATTGTAATAAGAATTCAATGAGAATTCATATTCAAAATCTGAAAAAGTTCAACGTCTCCGTGGTAGCTAATGTATAGTCTGGCATGACTATTTTTCAATGAATAGTACAAATCCTGTCAAAAGCAATTTTATTTTATTTTTTTGTATATCAACTCTCAGAAAAAGTTTTAAAGAAGGAGGCATCCGCATTCCGTATGATATTAAAAAATAATTCCATTCTCCGGTGAAACTACGCAAGATACGAAATAATGTTGTAAAGAAAAATTCTTTATCTCAAAAAGATGTACCATTTTTGTTAAGACCATTTTTTAATAAGACGCATAATTTTTGCTTCAATAGTAAAAAATAAGATTAAAAATGAAAAACAAGATCACGCAGATTTTTAAAATTTAGTATTATGTATTATAGTTTAAAAAAATATTCCAAAACGCTGCAAGAATACTTTCAGCTCCTGCGTTTAAAATGTCTTTTTTTAAGTTGCTCATAAAATATTGATGACATTTTTGTTCTCACATAAATTATTAAAGTTTCCTATAATTATTACCTTATTTTAGTTCCGTGACATTGATTTATATGATCAGTATACACCTTAATTGAATAGGGATTCAATATTTACCAGTTTAGCAAGTATAAACGTAAGTTCACATAACTTTCTAAAATAGTGCCTATGAGTAAATAACTCCATTATATCGATTACCCCCCACCCTAAAAAACCTTCCTTATGATGACAAATATATTAAAAAACACCTCGCCTTGTTACACTTGATGCATAATATTGTTTACGTAATCCGCATGGCTACTAAAAGTGATATCTAACAAATTTGAAAAAAATTCACCAGTTAGCCTGTCGGTCAATACAACGTTTCCATACACCCACCAAAGACTGATTTCAAAGAATAACTTAACATTTCACCTTCTTAGACAAAACTGTTTTGAATTGAATATATATGCACATATAAAAAGCGTTTTTTCCCTGAGATTAGAAAATTCGTTTGGAAAGGGATTGTATTAATTGGGAATTAGAGGCGTGAGCGGTAGTAAACGCTCGTACCACCTGCTGCCGCTTCAGATGTGAGGGGATTGATTTATTGTACCCTGGGGGACGCAACCCCCTTTATTCGTTCATAGAATACCTCTTCCCATTGTAGTGTTGATAGTATGACCAGCATTTCGAATCACAATCACACATACATACTCAAGTCGTCTTTTAATAATATACTTCTAAAATATTTTATCTCATTTCTATCGAAGTTTTCAAAAAACCCTTTTAAACAATTATCTAACTATAAAAGGGTGAATATCTAAAAATTACCAACCAACATGACCTGTTCACTGGAATGTCCGCATGTCCATGAGATATTTTATGCTTGTATTTGGATGAATGATTTTTTAGTTGAAGGATTTTATTAGGCCAATTTTTTCCTATAATAGTACCTTATTGTACACATTATTTTTACTTGAATCATTATCAAAATAAATTCGATTAAATTTGAGTAAATCTCATCCAGTAACGTGTCCCCTTTCAAACTTTTAACATTCATACCCATATATCATCTAAAGGAAAGTTTAAAATAAAATATCTTAATTTACCTATATGAAGACTTTAAAAGCAGATCTAAAATTAATAAATTCAATAAACAAACTTTTTGATTTACATCCATAACCGTTACATTAAAGTTGATCAAATATTCACACAGAGGTCAATTAGATATCAAATTTTATATTCTCTACTGATTAATTCTAAGGGAAACAGAATCTATTTTTTCATCAGATAGCTACTAGGTGAAGGAATAAAGAAAATGTGTAAAAGAGCTATATCTCTTGATCCAGTATTCAATTAATTGAATGTCAATAAAAAATATTTCATTTCAAAAATTCGAAGTAAAATATTATAACTTAATGAGTATTTCCCAAACAAAACTTTCAAATAATGATTAAACCATATAAAAATAAAATATATAATATACGAGCATGAGGTTTCGAAATCAAGTCTCAATGTTGCCCCTAAAATTCTAACGCCGTAAGAACAGAACATGTTGAGAGCGGGAAAACATATTCTGAAGGGTTGTGCTAGATTTTACCATACGGGGCGGATTAGAAACAGAAATGGTAGAAAAGCAAACAATCTCCTCGAAATCCTAATAATCCACAGACATCGTTTATCATTTTTTAACAAGTCAAGTCATAGACCCCATTAGATCAGGGTCATGTCTACATTTGAATTTCGCAATTTTTTCATTTCGCATCACTTTTCCCTAAATATTCAATGAGTTACCATTGTAATTGTACAGAGTTTTCGAAGAAAATTATATATATTTAAAACCATGAGTTTTCCTTTTTCTTAGACTTCAGAATACATTCAAGAATCAAACATGTTTAGCCTAAAAACAATAAGCTGCAAAAAATTATTTCCTATCATAAATATAAACACATTATAGAACAATAAAATAGTTATATCGCAGATAATTTAATGAAGTTTAAATATTAATTTATGAACAATCATATTCTAAATAGACAATTTTTAAATAAAACAATTTTTTTTTAATTATTGATACTTAGTTACATTATACGATTCCTACCATACCAGCAGCTTTTTTTTCTTTGTGCCTTCAAGTAAATTTCCTAAATTATCAACTCGATGTCTCTATTTTTATGGACATTAGTAGTTGCAAAAAAAATTAATCGATAAATTATTTGCAGGTTGCTTAAGGACTTTTGAGTGAGATTTATGTAAAAATTTCAAAAATGTAATTGACGTAATTTAATTAAATTCAGCATATATATGTGCAAGTTTTTAGGGTTGTCCCAATTTATACCTGTGAAAATTCGACTTTAGATTTTCGGTGATCGATCCGTCTCAATTACTTCGTTTTCCGGATAAAGCAAATCCGTAATTTTTTTTTCTTTATTTTTAACTTTCAACCGTGTCCCTGGCTTTTGAAATTAACAGGGGGTTTTAAATGGAAAAAAACTTATATCATGCCCGAATAATGACCCAAAAATAAAAAACAGTTTTCTATCAATCTCAAGCTAAAGACGGTATTTTTAGGAATTTTTTATACATAATTTTTTATGTTGTACTTCTTGTTTAACGTATTTTGTACTAATTTTCATTTTTCTAAAATGTTTTCCCTAAAAATCCTACAAAGTTATTATTTTCTGGAATTAATTACGCAATTAACGAATTTTGAGAGTAATATATTTGTTAAGGATATTTGCTAACTATTGAAACAATTGTTTCCCCTTTAAAGCGTGAAAAGATATTTACATTTTCTAAAACAATTTAAATTTTTTTAAACGACTTTTTACCTGGAAATCGGAAACAGTTATTCTTTTCTTTTTTTAACGACACAATAAATGAATGTTGAGAGTACTATTTTTAAAAAATATTTAGCAAATATTAAACAATTAATAATAACAACTGAATAATTGAATTTAATTCTTTAAAAAATATAGGGTATACGCTCTGATCTAAGGAAATATTGAATAATAAGTGACATAGTGTCAGAAAGTCGAAAGAACGCTATAGGCTTCAATAAAAAGACCCAAATTTTTTATTAACGAAATTGCGATGGAAAATTTTTGACACCAAAGTTTTCGAGATAATTTTTTTTATTGCAACACAATAGGCTTCAATAAAAACATCCACATTTGCTATTAACACAATTTCGATAGAAATTTTTTTTTCCTTGCTACGCTATAGGCTTCCATCAAAACATCCACATTTCTTATTAATAACATTTCGATAGAAAACTTTTGACACCAACATTTTCAAGACAATTTGTTTTTTCCTTGCAACGCTATAGGCTTCAATAAAAACATCCACATTTGCTATTAACGAAATTTCGATAGAAAATTTTTGACACTAAGGTTTTCGAGAAAATTTTTTACATTTTCATCTTAAGGAGAAGGTATTGATGTGAAATTTTACTTTGTCGGTTTTCATCAAATCTCCATATTTTAAGACCCACTGAGGCAGAAAAAACGATTTTTACGAAGGTTTTTGTTTGCCTGTTTGCCTGTAGTCTCTAGGCACGATAAATTTCAAAAAATTAATCAGATTGGATTCTGCTTTGGCACACTTTTTTAAGGCCTAAAAAGAAAGAACCAGTTCGTAAACCATCTATTTCGGATCAAAATTCAAAAGGTGAGCGCATTTTCAAAATTTCTGAAACCACATTTTTTCAAGATTTCAAAATTCTATGAACGGTTATTCAATATTCATAGTACTCAGAAACTCAAACAATTTATCATTGACTTTTTACTATAAAAAGAAAATTATCAGGGTTAGCACATTTTCAAAATCCAAAAAAAAACTAAAATGAACATTTTAAGCCAAACAACGCATGATATGAAAAAAATTCAAAAAAGAAAAACGTTGCTTTTCGTAAGCCCCACAAGATTATCATAAATTTTCGGTCCGTTGACCTTTGATTTTAAAAGACACTCAAATTTTCAAGAAATTTGTTTTGTTTCTTTCAACGCTATAAGCTTCGATAAAACATTCACATTTGTTATTAACAAAAATTTCGATTGAAAATTTTCGAAGCCAATATTTTCAAGAAAATTTGTTTCTTTGCAACACTATAGGCTTCAATAAAAACATCAACATTTGTTATTAACAAAATTTGAATGGACATTTTTTTCCTTGCAACGCTATAGGCTTCAATAAAAACATCCACATTTGTTATTAAACAAATTTCTATGGAAAACAGTTGATACCAAAATTGTCGACAAATTTTTTTCCTTGCAACGCTGTAGGCTTCAATAAAAAAATTTGTTATTAACAAAATTTCAATGGAAAATTTTTGACACTATAATTTTCGAGACATTTTTTTATTGCAACGCTATAGGCTTCAATAAAAACATCTACATTTGCTATTAACAAAATTTCGATAGAAATTTTTTTTTCCTTGCTACGCTATAGGCTTCAATCAAAACATCCACATTTCTTATTAACAAAATTTCGATAGACAACTTTTGACACAACATTTTCGGGAATTTTTTTTCCTTGCAACGTTATAGGCTTCAATAAAAACATCCACATTTGTTATTAAAATAATTTCGATGGAAAATTGTTGACACCAAAATTTCCGAGAAAAATTTTTTTCCTTGTAGGCTTCAATAAAAACATTTGTTATTAACAAAATTTCAATGAAAAATTTTTGACACCAAAGTTTTCGAGAATTTTTTTTTGCAAAGCTATGGGCTTAAATAAAAACATCCATATTTGCTGCTAACAAAATTTCGGTAGAAATTTTTTTCAACCAAAATTTTCGAGAAATTTCTTTGGTAGCTACGCTACGCTATATGCTACCGTAAAAACAACGAAAATTGTTATTAACCGAATTTCGATAGAAAATTTTTGTTTCATTGCTACGCTATAGGCTTCAATAAAATTAACGAGAATTGTTATTAACAAAATTTCAAAAGAAAATTTTTGTTTCATTGCTACGCTATAGGCTGCAATAAAAACATCGAGAATTGTTATTAACCAAATTTCTATAGAAAATTTACTCAACCAAAATTTTCGCGAAATTTTTTTTTCATCGATACGATATAGGCCATTTTCCGGTTACAGTGAAAGGAGATTTGGGGGGGGGCAAAATTGAAATTTATTCTGTGAACATTATTGCTTGAACATACTTCAATTCACGAAAAAGTTGATAACAAGTGCTTCGTTTTTCTATTTTTTCTAAAATTGAGTTTTCCCCATTTAAAAGCTGTTGTTTATTCCAAAAGCCGAGGGAACGGGTTAAAGTTTTAAAAAAAGTAGAAAAAAATACGGATTTTCTTTTTCCAGAAAACGAACAAAGTGTGGTTGATCGATCAGCAAAAATTTAAAATTTTGGATTCACATGCACTGTAAAAAGTTTCATGTAATTTTACCAAAAAGGTCATAGGACATAAAAATACCAGCAATTACTATGGGAAATTTACCAAAATTAGGTAGAAATAACACGATAGTGTAAAATCGCACACAGGAGGTAAAAAGCAATTTTGGAAGAATGGAATTTTACATTCGCCTTGCGAAATTTCAGAACGCTGTAAAACGCCGCATGTAAAAGGATGCGCATGCGCAATGACAAGCCCGGGTATTTTGAATCCTATATGAATGCTTAAGTCAAATCGAACCGGAAGAATAATAAGATATATAAATAAAAGGAGTCATTTTTTTATTTAGCAGAAAACATTAGACGTTTTGTTTGGTTTGCTGTTCCAAAAAATACGCATCAAACTTATAAGGTTATGATCAATAGAGCGAAATAGGCGCATCCTAATTTCTGTCAACTGTGGCAAGCATGCCAAACATGCGAACAAATTTTTTTCATGTAAAACACATTGCACTTGCCTTTCTGATGCGCTCAACCCAGCACAATCCACGATTATCCAAATGCCACCAAAATTTTGCACAATCTTGCACTGAATTTACTCGCAGGTTATCGATTATAATAGAAGATCAAAACATGGACGCGCAACGACATCAAGTGTTTAACAGAGGAATGACAAGGATTATGCAATTTTACATCGCTGCTGTAAAAAGTATTACACTCCGCGTGCGAAATTACACTAATCGTTGGGAGCTTACATAAACCTTGTGAAATTACATTTTATATCAGTTACACTTTGGTGTAAAATTCCCACAACGATCACTGGTATTTTTATGTCCTGTGATTGTTGTGGGAAAATTACACGTTCATTGTCAATTACATTCATTTATGGTAAAATTCCTTTAATAATCACTGTCAATTTACAAGAAACGTGTCATTTTCCTACAACAATCACAGGAAAATGTTACAGAACGAAATGTTAGTTTCAACAATATTTTTTACAGTGTATATTTCGTACCGAATAGTAAAAGGCATGGCCTGAAGTTGATAGGTAGCCTGGTGGCTGATCACAAATAGGGCAAGACACACACAGGGCATGTCAATTTTGTCTGCATTTTTCTCCATTTCGCAACGTATTTTGCAAAATTTAGGGTCATCATCGTCAAGACGTGGCCCTTAGAAAATCTGGTATATCTCGAGAATTCTTCTATTATGTCAGAATAGTGAGTAAAAAATAATTTTGCAAACGATTCTAACCGTTCAAATGCTGTCGTATAACTACCCGCCGACTTCTATTTTTCGCAAAATTCATATTTGTCGTGAAAATAATCATTTCCTCAATAAGTTTTTTGATTTTTCAACATTTTATTGATCTGAGGATCTCGCAAAACCCTGTATATTCGACAAGTTTTCTTCCTTTTGTTCGCAAATCCTTCGGAAAAATTATATATTGAGCCAGTGATGTACCCATAAAAAAATTCAAAGTCGGATTTAACCAACACCCTTAATATAAATTTAAAAATAAAAAAATCTGGCAAATATAAAAGCACAAAAAGAGCATCAATATAATAAACAGTACAAGTTTTATTTGTAGAATATTAGTTTATAATATTATAATCATTAACATTTCAACGATCTTTTAAGTATTTTACATTTACTTACAGTTGTGTAAAATTGTAATTAAAATCAATAAATACAATCTTCTCTTAAAGAGTCAGAATTAAATAAAATTATCCTTTATTTCCATACTTTAATCTGTTTTTAAACTTCTTGGGGTTGGTACCAAATGCCTTTAATCGGTCAGCACTTAAGGATTTCAATACATCTGTATCATTTTCCTTTGTATTTTTCTCATTTTTCTTCGCCAACTCCTTTTTCATTTTCAAATACCTTTGCTTTCTTTCTAATTTCTTTAATTTAATTTCTTCTTTTTTCTTCAATTTTTCAGATTGATCAGGCGTGACTTTTTCTTTATTTGCTTCACCTTCAGTAGATGATTCCTTCTTTTTCATTGCATACTTTTTCGCCTGCTCCTTTTTCAATTTTATGTATTTTTGTTTCCTTTCTAATTTCGAAAGTCTATTCTTCTCCTTTTTGCTCAATGTTTTATCCGAATCACTTTTTTCTTTATCGAATTCATTTCCCAGGAATGTTTCCGTTTTTATTTCACTCATTGAAATATTCTGTTGATTCTTTTTCTTCTGCTTTTTCATTTCACCTTTCAAATCTTTGAAATTCGCTTCTTTTTCGATTCCATTTAAAGCATCTATGCTTGCATTTTCATTCAGACTTTCATACTGATGTTCTTCCTTCTTGCTTTTCTTCCTCTTCTGAACGTCTTTCTTTTTATCATCTGGTTTGTGAACGTTCTCACATTTTCGCTTTTGAGATTTTAAAGACAAGAGTTGAGAACTTGGGCCATTCAAACTCTCATTTTCATGTTCTTTCTTCTTCTTTATTGCAGCTTTCTCTTTGATGTCTGGTGTATTTACGTACTTAATCGTACTATCTTCCTTCGTGTATTTCTTCTTATTCTTCTTTTGAACTTCTTTCTTTTCATTACCTGAATTATGGACATCATGATTTTGTTTTTCAGATTTTAAATTCAAGAGTTCAGAACCTGCGTACTTTTCGGTATCATCTACATTTTCACAAAAATTTTGATTGCTCTTTGAAGTTGAAGGAACTTCAGAATTAATTTCGATATCATCTTGCTGATTTTCAACTGCGGCTCCTTTTTTCTTCTTTCTTTTCCTTTTTTTCGATGTTTCTGCTGAAGGACCTTCCTGACTGTCTGGCTCTTCTTCCTCGGTTCTAAAAAATACAGAAGAACTTTCGTAAGCAAAACTAATCACTAAACTCTAAATATAAATAGGATTGTATTCACCTGTACAAGCTTTGCAAAATCTTCCTTTTCAGAGCTTCATTTTGAGCTTTCTGTTGAAACCTACGGAGTTCGTTTCTCTCAACTTGCTCTGGTTTGTACTCAAGAGCTTTTTTCAAGGAGCACCATTTATTCAATTCCTTATCGTCAGCCATCAAAATCTGTAAATAGTAACTCAACAATCAATAACATTTCCAAATTAAGAAAACACTTTCATTATTATTAAACTCATAAAAAATTCAATAAAAATAAATTTACCTCTTCTATCGTTAATCCGTAATCATTAGGCAATGATTTTCTAAGTTTAAATCTGCAAGGCACATCTTCTATCATATCCTCGTAATCTAAACCATAATATCGGTCTATATATTCCTGATACGTCGAATAAATTTCAGGATCAAACTTCGGTTTGTCTTTGTGAACAAATTCAGCCTTTTTATTACGTCCTTTTTTCTTTTTCTTTGTCGAATTTGTATCTTTTGATTTTGGATCTGATGTAGGATCGTAATCAGCATCCATCTAAAAGCAAAGTTTAGATTTAAAATAGACGTGTTCATTTTGTCGGATCGCATATGGCATTTTCGATTCGATGTGCGGTCATTTACAGATCGGTTTATTCGATTTTTAAATCTTAAATGAATATGCTCCGAATTCTTGTACCTATTATTTTCACAAGTAACTGAAACACAATAAAACAACGTTTCTAGCAATAACCGATAAATTTTTCCTTCATACTTATTTCTAATTTCGTATTCTATTGTTTGAGAAGTTAAAATTTTCAATAATATACTCTGTACATCTGAATTGATAAGTGCGTAGTTATAAAGTAGTGTGAAATTAAAGGTTGCAGTAAACTTGTTACTTTTTCAGTTATAAATTTTCTACCGAAGTAAGTTAATAACAATTCCACTGCTAATAAGTATTTTTTTTAATAATGACCAGTAGAAATACTTACAAAATCAATCATAATAACTTGCACTATTTGATCAGTTAACTCTTACTCGTTGAGATTTAGAGAATATACAATCAACAAAATACATGAATTTATAAGCAAATAGTTCAATTATCAATTGAAAATGGTAAATTTTCAAACAGAAAATACATTTTTTTGATAGAGTATTTTAACTTTTAACCAATCAGTTGATTTTTTTTACCAAAACAAATTAATTTTCAACCAAAAAAGATTATTAAAACAAGGTTTCCCAAAAGAAATGAGGTTTCCAACAATTTCAACCAAATTGTTGAAATATCAAGCAAAAAATACAATTTTTTTACAAAGCAGTTTAATTTTTATCCCAAAAATATGAATATTTAACAAAAAAGTTCATTTCCAACCGAACAGTTCACATTCATATCAAAATATTTAATTCTTCAGCCAAGGAAGATTCTTGAGTCATGAAAGAAAAACAACTTCAACCCAACTGTTGAAATCATAAGACAAACATTTTTTTCTACAAAGCAGTTGATTTTTCCACCAGAAACTATAAACTTTCAATAGACAAGTTCATTTCCAACCCAATAGTTCAATTTTTTACGGTAACCGTTAAATTTTCAACTAAGAAAGACATTAAAGTTTAAACCAAAAAGGATACATTTTTAACAAAATAATTAAGTTCTCAACCAAATAATAAAATTGTTATTTTTTAACCAAAAGATATAATTTTCCAAAGCACAGAGAAGAAATTCGATTTATGAATTGAAATCTTTATTTATTAAATTATCATGTCGAATTATGTAAACATAACATTTCTTAAGTATGTTATTTTTTTTTTTATAAAATTTGATTGTTTCTAGAATTTTAACTGTTAAAAATGCATGTATTAAAAAATAAAGGGATTTAACCATTGAGTTTTAAACGGCTGAAAATCGAAGAAAATTTAAAAGAAAATTGAATTTTCAAATTTCAATTTTATTCCATTTTTAAAGTTTTAAAATTGAACTGGTAAAAAAATCAACTATAGAAAATTAAATTTACCTCAATTTTCTACATTTAATAAATATATAATTAAAAATTTGTCATAAGGACAACCGCAGGATTTCGCCGGGAGCGGGTGCTAATCTGAAAAATTGCACCCGCTTCCAGCGAAATCGCGG
>NC_046658.1:70013508-70019608 GCF_010883055.1 Belonocnema kinseyi
TTGATGTATTTATTTTTAAAGTCCTAAAATAAAACTTATTGAAATTATAAGGTTTCTATTACAAAACTTGTTCATTATTAAATGGTGGAATAACATTTAAAAAAAAAATTTAAGCTTTATTTTGGAAGATTTGAAAGGTTGAAATATCAGAAGACTTTCATTTTGGCTGCTTTTATTTGTTGTTCAGTTTTGATTACTTAAAATGAAAAACCCTTCAGTTTTAACAGTTACAACTTTTGAATTTTAACTCTAATTTCGAAGACCGGAAAACATTTTTGTGAACTGGGAAATAACCAGAAAATTACCGGGAATATTTTATGATGAAAATTTAAATTGAGATTATTATTTGTCAAATTGTCGTTTATGAAGTCGAACTTGTAAGTGTGAATATTGAGCTTTACAACGCATATCCTTATTATTGGGAATGGTTTAAGCTATGATGCGCTATCTGTTGACAAAAATCCGAACTAGAAAGTATATGTTCGATTTTAAAGATGCTTTTGTAATTTGTGCATAAAAGAGTTTTCACGACTTTTTGGTGGAGTTTAAAGTATTTATCGGATACTAAAAATAAGTCTTTATAGGAAACAAAAGTTTTTAGATCGAATCCTTATCTTATATAGTGAAAAAAACACATTTTCTGACAGAAATATTTTTTTAACAAAATGAAAAACGATTATTGTACTATTTATTGTGATTTTCAACACCTTATAAACTTAACTGGACTTACTTTAAAGGAAAAATTAACTCAAAGTAAATTTTTATTAATTTACTTATAGAATTCGTATTTCAATTCCAATCGTCTATTATTCGTATTCTTTGCATAATCTGGATAAAATTTGTCGCTACATACATTAATTAAAGTTTATTTAAGCTTATAATGCACTGGAACTTACATGAAATAGTGAAATTTTTTAAAACATTTTACAAAAATGTGTTTTTCACTGTATACGATGGAAATTGTATCTAAAATAAAATACAAACTTTTTTGCAAAAATTAAAATACATCTTTGAAATTGAACCTTCTCTTTCTAGTTCCCGTTTTCGGCACCAGGTGGCGAAATGGTAGACCACCATTCTCAATAGGCTTAAAATATCATGATATATTAAATGCTGTTTAATTTATCATTTTTTATTAACGATAATTTATAAAAGTTATTTAACTTAATCGTTAACCTAAACTAAATCAAGAACTGCCAGCCACATTCTAATTCCAAAAAGATTGAAAATTCTCACGCTTTCTGTGTGCGTGGTCAGATTTTAAAATACAAATAAATTTAAAAAAGGCAATATATACTTACAACGAAATTAGGATCTTCACATTCAGGTCCTCCTTCATAATTATTACCTGTGTCCATCTGATTATCCTCATAATTATTGAAAGGTAACTCTCCGTTTATTTCCTCGTCAATTTCGGGAAACTGAGGTTTGCTATCATTTTCAGGAACAGTATAATATTCATCGTTAAACATTTGCTGCATTTTTCGGTCGTGTTCGTTTGGATCGAAGTCTCCTTCCAAGTCTGCCATGTTTAACATGATATCGTCATTTCCTGTGATTTCCTTCAATTTTTCTAATTTCTCCTCAACCTCTTTTCTCTTAAGAGCTTTGAGTTCCTTAAGCTCTTCCTTTTTCCGGAACTTTTCTTGCTCCTTTCTGGTTTTGAGCTCTACTCTTTTCTCTGCTCTGCGTGTATCTTTCTTCCTCATTGAATTTTCAAGGGTACGAGGATATCTACAGTTTCCAAAAAAATAATGGTTTTAAGCAGTGATGTAGTCCTAAAAGAAAAAGTTGTCTCGCGGTACTTTCTACAAACTACGTTTCCAGTTTAAGAGGGATGGGAGGATGCTATAAGTGGAAATAACGTTACGAACTTGGATAACATTTAGAAGTCAAATATAATAAAAAATCCAGCTATATTTTTGGATAAAAGATATTTTTTTAATAGAAAATGTTACTATTATATTGTTGGTTCATAATTCATCTCGTTTGGTCAATAAATTTATTATTTGATTTAAAATGTAATTATTTTCTTGAAAGAGAAACTATATTGTTAAAAAGTCGTCATTTTTATCAAAATGTCAACTACTTTGTAAAAAAATTCATTTCTTAAGTTAAAGGTTCATCTCTTTGGTTAAAAATTTAACTGCTTTGATGAAAATTCATTTCATATATTGAGAATGGAGGTCTACCATTTCGTCACCTGGTGCCCAAAACTGGAACTAGAAAGAGTACGTACAATTTTAAAATTGTACATTAATTTTTGCATAAAAGTGACTTTACGATAGTTTTGTGAAGTATCAAACAATGAGTAAATACTAAAAACAAATCTTCATAAGAAAAAACAATTAGTTTTACATAGAATTTCCATATTATACAGTGAAAAAAACACATTTTTGTCAAATAGGTTTTAAACAAATAATAAGTATTTCACTATTTCATGTAAGTTTCAATGAATTTAAGTTTAAATAAACTTTAAATAAAGTATGTAGCGACAAATTTTATCCACATTATGCGAAGAATACGAGTAATAGACGATTTAGGGTGGAAGTGTTAATGCAAGAAAAAAATTCCCCGTAATTTCCCGGTTCGCACTCAAAGTGGAACTTTCGAAATAATTTACACCTATACACTGGAAGCTACTAACACTTTTAAACTGAAGAATTTTTAATTAAATGCAGTTAAACTACAAAATAAATTTTTTAACTTTTATCAATAGTAGAGTTTAAAGATTCAGATTCAGTTCTAAATATATAACACATAAAAAATTGTACGATTAAATTTTTTATAAACTGAAAACTTCTTAAATTAAAAGTTAAATTATTTATAATTTAAATCGTTAAAAAATCCTTAAAATGCTTCCAAATTTTATTTAAGAATCATGAAAGATCTGTATGTTGTTTACATTTTTAAAATTATTTTTGAATTTATTTCAAAACTTCTAAACATCCTTTAAAATGAATCTTTTTTTCTCAATTTTTTTTAATTCTGCCAAATTAAACAAATTGCCTTAAAATCTTCCACATTAATTTTTGATAACTTTGTAAATTATTGTAAATCTTTTTGAGTAATCAACGAAAATTATCTTTTCAAAATCGAAATCATTATTAATTTTCACATGAAATTTTTTTTAATCTTCTGAAGCCATTTCAAATTCTTAAAAATCTTTTAAATTTTTTGTTCGAAATCTGCCAAATCCTTATTTTGGCGGTACACGTACACACTTTGTTTAAATTATTTCAAATAATTTCAAATTTTAAATTGAATTTTTTTCAAAATCTCTAAATATTTCTTCAACTTCCTTGAATTTTTTAAAGAAAAATATGCTATTGTTATTTATACATCAAGGTTCAAAAATTTGACTTACAAATTAATTTTCTTTAAATAGAACAATTAAAATGCAACGTAAAAATTTTGTTTTTAATATTTAACAACAATTACTGATTTTAAATAAACAGTCAGATATTTCTAATGATTTAAAAATGGAATATTATAGCCTAAAATAATATTTTAAATTTGATAAAAGCCTTTGTTTATGAATATATTATTTTTAAGTTATTTCAAAATTGAAAATAGATTATAAAGTTTCAATCGGGAGTTTACATTTGTTTAACTAATAAGACTTCCAATTGAAATAGTTTACATAATTTTTAAAGTTAGAAACTGGAAATTCTAAAATTGCGAACTAATTTCAAATCGTCTTGTAAAATTAATTACTATTCACTTTAAAAATTATAAAGAGAAGTTTAATTTTAAAAATCATTATTAATTTACCTTTAAAAAGGATGGAAATCACAGTTGGATAGATATTTATGTAAAAAAAAATATGTTTCTTCACCTTATAAAATGTAAATTTCATCTAAAGCCCTTTGTTTCTAATAAAGACTTGCTTTTAGTATACAAAAAATACTTTAAACTCTACAATAAAAATCGTTAAAACAAATTTATGCTGAAGTTAATGTAAAACTTTAAAATCGCACCTATTGTTTCTAGTTCGGATTTTTATCACCAGGCGGCGTAGCGCAGTTTAACCATTCCCAATGGTCGAAAATAAATTTTTTAAACTGACATCAAATACTCCATTTTTTGTTAAAAATGTATTTTTTCAGTTAAAAATCTATCTTTCTTAATTTATAGTTCAACTTTTTGGATGAAAATTTATGTATTTTGTTGAAAATGCGTCTTTCTTTTGTAGAAATTTAATCTTCTTGGTTATAAATGTGTCCTTTTTGGTTAAAATTGCAATTCCTCAGTTCAAACATCAACAGTTACATGCTTCGTTGAGAATTCATCTTTTTGCTTGACGGCCGATTATTTGACTTAAAGGTGAACTACTTTGTATACAAACTGTTATGTTAAAATTCTACTGTTTTGTAGACAATTCATCTTGTTGGCTTGAAAGTTCAACAATTTGGTGGAAAAATAAACTTCTTGATTAAAAAATCATATTTCTGGGTTGAAAATTCAACTTTTTTATATAATTCGTCTTTTTAGCTTTAAAATTAAATAATTTTGTTGAACATTGATGTATTTTGTAGTAAATTCATGTATTTCATAAAAAATTTCATCTTTTTTGGTAGAGCGTTAATCTTTTTGGTTGGAGATTTAACAAATTTAATAAAAAGTCATCTTTTCTGTTAAAAAATATTTTTAAGCTGAAAATTTAACTACTCCATGTTTGGTTAAAACTTCACCCTGCCTTTTTGGCTGAAAATTTAACCATTTTGTTGAAAACTCGTTTTTTTGTGTTCCATGTTAGTTTTTTTAATCAGTTTTTATCTAAAAATTTAAATATTCCATTCTTGGTTGAAACTTTATCCTGTATATTGTGCAAGTTAAAAATTTAACTATTCGGTAGAAAATTCATATATTTTGTTGAAAATTGTAGTCCGGGGGCTGGGTATGATCCCGTATGCACTAAGACCGCCAAAGCTGAAAACCCTCTATTCTTATGTATTTTGAGCCCCTGAATCCGAATCCACAACTTAATTTTTCGAAAAATGCGTACAACATTGTTTAAATTGAAATTGTTTAAACAAATTATGAAAATGTCGTTTTTTCGATTCGGACAAATTTTTTTTAGAAAATATGGCTCATTTTAAGAAGAAAAGGTCTCTAGTAAAATTTTCGTAAAATGTATATTTCAAAAGATATACATTTTTGAAGGTCGGAAATTTGACGTTTTTTACTAACTTTCAGCGTTGATTACTTTTGATCTACTGAACATTTTTGAAAATTTCAAAAACAATACGGCTCTCTTAACAATCGAAACAGTACTGTATACGCTTTTCGGATGATATCGAAAATTTTATTATTGCAAATTTGTCTTCATGGATGTAAAGGAATTCACAACAGTTAAGTATATCAACTATTAATATCGTAATAAATATAATTCCTATAATAATTTATACAATTATTATAATATTTACGAAAATAATCATGACTTGATAAGCGTCCTTCAAAAGAATAGTTCTAGTAGCACATTCGATGAGTTTCGCTATATGCAATACCACCACTCTGCAAAACATGAATTTCAAAAAATGGCGTGTACATCTGCTTCACTTGAATTGCAAATTCGACGAGCTTTTTATGTCACATATCAGCAAATAAATTGTTTGAATGAAAAGGCAGATATTTTAAATCCTCTTATGTTTGGTTATGAAATGAAGGATGAGACATTGATACCTAAAAAAATACACATATTGCTACCGCCTCCAGATGATTTCGTTATGTGTTGTAATTGCAAAGCTTGTATAAGTGAGAAATCTTGTCCATGCGTAAAATATAAAGCTAAATGCATTTCTTTTTGTGCATGTCAAAAAGACAAAAAATGTAGAAATAAATATACATAATCTACTGTAAAATATACTTGTGTAAATAAATATTTTAACATAATTTATATAACATTCGACAAGTTCTACAATACCTGAAAAGAACATAGACAACCTAACCATGAAAAATGACAATATATTTGAGCGGTGCAACGCGAGGTGCAACACTGCGCAGTAAAAAGAGCACTATTGTTGATCGCAAAAAAAGCAACTTCCAGAGAGCTGCGCTAATGGAAATCTATGTCAATTTGTAGAGTAAGTTTCAAAGA
>NC_046658.1:70019708-70040355 GCF_010883055.1 Belonocnema kinseyi
TTGTGGATTCGGATTCAGGGGCTCAAAATACATAAGAATAGAGGGTTTTCAGCTTTGGCGGTCTTAGTGCATACGGGATCATACCCAGCCCCCGGACTATTGCTCTTTCTGGGTGGAAAATTATTCTTGGTCGTTGAAAATGCAATATATTTTGTCTTGAAACCTTAAAAATTTAAAGTGTTTCGTATTGAATTCAATACGTTATCTACATTTTTTAAAAAGAATTTATGAGCATAAAATCCGTATTTAGCAAAAAACTAGTTCACTTTCGGGGTAGAGGTAAAAAAAAACTCAAAAATGGTATCGTAGTTTATAGATGGTCCATAACTGGAAAAATTTTCGGATGACAAGAAAGTGGTTCGGCGCCACCAGGCCTTAAAAAAAGAATCCTGCCACTAAACCACTAGTTTTAGTAGAAAAATGGTATGAATTTTAATATAAAGAAATATATAATAAAAGCGAAATCAATACCTTTTAATAAACTCCTGATCTGGTTCCTCGAATCTAAAATTGTACTTGTATTCAAATTCTTCTTGGCGATCAATATTCTCCTCGTCTTCTGACAAATTTTCATCACTGTCGTGCACCGCCTGATCGTATTCGAGGTCAGCATCTGATGCATTTTTGTCTAGATATTTTTTGTCTAAAATATAGTCACGCAAGAACTTTTCGCCTGCGTCTAAATTTGGATTTGCCCAAAAATCTCGAATTGGTTCTAAGACTTTGTCTTTTGGATCCACTTCCACTTCCTGTCCTTTCAACCACTTTTTACGAGTTTCTTCCTGAAATTTTTTAAATAAAGTTTAATTGAATTCTTTGTTATTAGCGCTCAGACCTTTGCAAATTTGAAAACAGATAAAAATACCTTTCGTATTTGTTCTTCAGATTTATTCTTCACGACCAACAAATCCTCATCTTCATCTTCATCTTCCAAAGCAGCTTTAAAACTATTTCTAATTTCATCTTGTTCTTGCACGTAAGTAAGACCGTCTCCATTCTGGATTTTCGGCCCACTTTCATCTTCGCTATCACTGTATTTTCCTCCTCTCTCGAGAATTATCTTACGCTCGAAATCTCTCAGAGATACACCTTTTTCTTTCTTTAATTTCTTTTTCTTATTCTTTTCATCTTCTACATTTTTTTCATTAAAAAATGAGACTTTTTCATCATAAATCCGAGGATCTTTGCTTTTTAAAAGAGCGAGAACTTTATAAAAGTCTTCCTCAAATTTCTCTGACACTTCCTAAAAATACAAATCATAAGAAACTTTGTAAAAAGCAATAACTTTTAGGCAAAGTATTTATTAACTTACAACTTCGTCCTCGTCTTCGGAAGATTCACTTGATTCTTGACTTAAATTTTCTAGATCACAAGCTTCTTCTCCATACCTTTGTTTCACTATAAAACAGTAAAAACGTCAGATTTTTTAGGAAGGCCGTGACTACGGGTACAGAAATTTCGGTACAAATGGCCTGATTGGTTCGAAATAAATAGAGCTAGAAAAAGAGATATCTATATCGAAATTTTTGTACAAATAGCGAGATTTTATCGGTACGTGTAGACACTTTCTTTTAGGAATTATAAAAGAAAATTTCAGCCGAAAATAGGTTATGTTACCGAAAAGTGAAAATATTTTGAAACTGTATTCGAAATTCCCTTTTTTATGTAATGAATGATTCATTTTTAGAACGAGCTAAATTAATACTACTGAAAACAATCAATATCTTGTTATTTAAAAAAATATTCGACTTTTAAAATAATAAACATTGGAATTTGAAAAGTACTTACATCTGTTTAATTCTTCCTTTTGACGCCACTGGTTATAGTTCTTGGCATATTCATTATTTATGTTCAATTTTACATTTGTATTAGAACTCTCGTCGTCGGATAGAGGCATTTCTGATTGTTAAATTAAAAATCACCTACAAATAACCTGCACACTTCTGAAAATCACGAACGCGCTGCATAAAACGCTGTTATATACATAACCTCCAAATTGTTCAGAAGGCGCACGCCGCACGCGCACGAAAAATGTTATTCGTCTGCTACTGTCAACGTGTTTATATCATTTGAGTACCAAAACACAAAATAATTTACATAAAAGCCGAAGAATCAGTCAAAAAAGGTATTGGATTGAAATCAGAAATACTGATTCATATAAAAATGAAAAAATGCATAAAATCCTGAACGTATTGCCAACCTACTCCGGTTCAAAGTTTTGATCGTTGATCTGAATTTTTCTCAGTACACAGGTAATTTGTTATATTTGTTATATATTGCATTATTTCATTTATCTAAACTGCGTTACTTAAATTTCGTCAGTTTGCAAATTTTATTATAAATTAAATTAGGATGTTTTGCTTTTAAAAACTCTAAAATGAAAGCTTTTGAAAATAATAACAGACTCACACAACTCTTCTCAATTAATCTATACGAAATTCACAAAATAGACTTTGTACTACTCAGGAACCTAATTTAAATTGAAAATTGAGTAAATTGTAAAGAATTCAAGTGGATTAAAAAAACTCACAAATTTCATATAATTTAGAATGAATTAATAAGAATTCAATGCGAATCACAAAAAAAATTTCAAATCTCTTAAAACCTTTGAAACCCCACGAAATACCTCACTTCTCGTGAATAAATTCTTTGAAAACCACTAAAATACTATACAATCCCGTGAAATTCAATGATTTATTGAATCCTTTGGAATCTTTCAAAATATCTTAATAGCTTATAGGTCGTGTGAAATCGTTCCGTATCATCCGCAATTCTAGAAATATATTTAAATTTAAATATTTTGAACGCTTTGAAATTCCTTCAAATGAATGGAATTAAGGGGAATCTCCGTGGAATCTTTTAAAATTCTCTAAAATATTTCAAGAGAATTCAAGAAAATTCAAAAATCGATACAGAGTATAGACCTGAATTGACGAACGATTAACCCATGAGAATGGTGAATTGAGAAAAAAAGTTACTGTGTTGCAGCTCTGATTATTTTTTAGAGATACTTCTTACAGAAATTCCTTGATTTTTTTTTTTCAAATTGCCTAACTCTTGGAAGCTTTGATCTTATTATATATTTTTTTAATTCCGTTATGGACTGCAAATATGGTACCCCAGGGTCGTAATCTTGAAAATATGTTACTTCAGGGACCTTAACTGAATATAGGAGACAACAGGGTATATATTCATTTGTGCTCTATGAGCACTTTACTTTCTGATAGAAGGATATTTTTCTCAAACAAAAGAAAAAAATTGACCCTTAATGTTTTTCAAGCTTGTATTTCTATCTTACCAAAAATCAGAGATACGTACGGTAGTGTTATATTCTAAATAAAAAATTTCATATTTCTAAACAATGTAATTTTGTTAATTTTATAAATCGCTGTTGATAGGTAATAAAAGGTTCTACAATCGGTCGATTGATGCATCTCGAATACACGACAATTATATCAGATATATTTATAGATATCGTAATTTGGCGATTTAGGTAAAAATTTAATGACCATTATTTTATTTTTCTTATTTTCGAGATATGGTAAAAATAAAAAAGTTATAAACACACACACACACACACATAAGGGCATTAAAAAATTCGAGTTATAGGAATCGAATTAACCGAAATATGACAGAAAAGTAGATTTGAAAATGTAGGTCATAACAAACCTCTCTCTAAGCAATAATTAATTAAAGCAATAACAAATGACAGCTACATTTTTATTGCAAATAATAAGAGATATAATTATTATGTTCCAATAAAAAATGTAATATCCAATTTGTTTTTTCATTGCAAATTTTGTCTTTATTACAATAACCCCGTTGAAAAGAACAATTTTTTAGTAAATTCAAATCGCTAAAAAAGACTGATTTATTTATTATGGATACTGTATAAGTGTTTTCTAAGTTTTTTAATTTCGATGTTCTGTTCCAGAATTGAAAATGAATCTTTTGCAAAGATGTTGCCTGCTCCCAGTCAGATCTGGTGTTTTCAATCAACCAAGCACTTCAAAAGTTCCAAGATTAATAACATTGAGCAATACAAGAACCTTTTTCTTACCAAAAAAGATGCCAAAAATTGAAAGGGTTGAAACTAAATATAGAATTAAAGATAAAATGCCTTCCTCGACGATTTTGATATACAACAATCCTTCGGCTTTTTGGATAGAACCACTTTTTCACTTTCAAAATTTGTGTTTAATCTGCGGTACAGTGGTTATGATCAAATTTGTTCGAAGATACTTAAATGGGGACATTACATTTCCATTGTCGTTCGGTGAATATTTCATAGCAAAAAAACCAGTAGAGATGGTTGGATTCGTCGGAGTTACAGGATTTATATTTCTGTTTTCAAGCTTGGTTTGTAAATTTAGTGTCTTAAGAGTATATTTCGACAAAGCGACAAATGTAAATAAGGCTGTTCTCGTCGGTTATTTTCCGTTTTTTAAGAGGATTATTAATATTAAACTAAGAAGTGTTACTCCTGTAGAAAGGAGGTTTCCTGTCAAGGATTTTAGGACATTTGAATACAAAGTGAATAGAACCAGAGTATTTTTATATGAGGACTACTTTAGAAGGCCGGAAGATTTGAACAAAATGATTAAATATGATTAAAAACTGTAAATGAGTTATAACTGATTGATTTTTATTTATTGATTAACCGGGACCTTTTATCTTTTTGCTATGGGATTTCATAAATAATTTTAAACATTAATTTGGCGTTTATTTAGAATATTTAGGGTGATAACACATTTTAAAAAGTTTAATTTCTCCATTCACATGAAGTATCTTGAAATTAACTTGTATTGAGTTCAATCTAATTAAATCCTCTTGAAATTATTATAATTCATTTTAATTTACTATTCACTACTCAATTGTTTACCTGCCATTAGAACTAAAAGAAGGCTTCTACTTCGTTCAAACTTATACTTACTTTTAACACCCCTAAAATAAAAAGCTACAGCTTCTTTGAATTTTTTTTCTTTATTTAGAACGGAACTTCTTTGGTTCTCAGATAGTAACTTTCATGGAAAATACCAAATTTTCGAAATCCTAAGAACAAAAAGGAATTTTTTTACAAACTTCAAAGTTTGGAGTCTGGTGAAAAAACAATTTTTCCAATGGTGGCCTTTCAATGGCTATATCTTCTTTGAAATTGATTTTTTCATTTAGAAAATTATTTCTTTGGTTCTCGGATAGTAATTTTCATAGAAAACATAAAATTTCCGAAGTGCTAGGAGTAACAAGGATGGTGACTTATAAACAGCTACAGACTCTTTGGACGTTTTTACTTTATTTAGAACAGGATTCCTTTGGCTTTCAGGTAGTAACTATCCCGTAGACTACAATACTACAAATAAAAAATGTCCAACGTCCTAGGCCCTATGGTCAACAGGGAATTTTATAGCAAATTTAATGATTAATTATCAAAGTCTCTTGTAAATTTTTCTAAAATTTTGTAAATGTAAGAATTTTAACGCTTCATCTCAACTAAAAACTTCTCTTGGGCTCAAATTACTGGGAATTTATCCAGTTATGTTACCCTATTCCTGTACTTTAATAAATAAAATATAAATATTGCTCATTTCAAACTCATTTACTTGACATGGTTTTTTGCAAGTGCCGTCTATCGGGATGATAAATATCAAAATTCGCGAATTTTTCAGATGACGACTTCGCCAAAAATCAGAAAAAGTACTCAATTTTGTTTGTTCCATATATAACTATTCTAAAGAGTCTTCTGAAAATATACTATGAAGTTATTAATAATGTTATTTTGATCCATATGTACACTTCTGATAGGATAATTATGGATAAAAATTGTTTTTTACATTCTTATCAGAGAAGGAATTAGATTTGTGTAAAATTTAACCCCCCACCCCACACACACAGTTTTGTTCAAATGTCCACGTTTTGAGAGCCCCTGAATCCGAAAAACAGGTTTTTACTAATGTGTCTGTCTATCTGTTCGTGGATGGTATTTTTTAAAATTTGTTAGCACGATAACTTTCGAAAGAATTGACAGATTGGATTGTTCTTTGGTACACTATTTTAGTATCTTAAAATGAAGGTCATGTTCGTTAGCCAGCCATTTTGGGTAAAAATTCAAAAAGTGAGCACATTTTGAATATTTTTTATATAAGATAATAATTGTATCCGCAAACATTTTTTGTAAAGATTGAAAATTTTTTTTGAAATTCTATAGAAATCTACAAATAAATACAATAAATTACAACCAAAACTACAGGAAAGTACCATTTTTTACATTATTTGAAAGAAGTTGGTACTTTCTTTGTATTTTATTGTTGTTTTATTTTTTTTACAAGAATGTATACGAAACAGTACAACTACAAGAATCTACAGGAATTCGATGTATATTTGAAGTGACGAACATGATATTAACGAAATTAAATGATTCTTTTCTGAATTTCCTGTTACCTAAATCATTCGGCAGAACCGAAAATTACATTTAGTCGGAAAAAATTTACGAAGTTTTTAATTTTTAGTGGGTCAACCACCCTTACACACCACCTATTATTCAGATAGGCTAAACACAAGTTTGATTGTCGATATTAAAATTTTTAAAAACGTAAAAAATCTTTTTTTATCCCACGAACGATAGCGTAGGTCAGAATTTTTGTCAGGACCCCTAAAAGCCAACCTTACAGTATGCAGTCCAAAATGTAAAAAAGAAAAGTTCTATGGTCGACATTTGACAATTTAAAAATATAAAAAATCTTATTTCATCCCATGAATTATAAGGTAGGTGAGAATTTTCGACAGGACCCCTAAAAAACACACTTATAGTATGCAGATATAAAATTTGATATAAAAATCGTTGAATTTTCAAGCAATGACATATTTTTTAGTGTATAAATATAGGTTGCATCCATCTATAAAACATTTTCCTATTATTCACTTGCTAAATATTAATTAATCATAATTTTTTAAAATTTAATTTTCTTAATTTGATCCATAATTTCCCCCGAGAAATACGATACCTCATATTTTGCAATGACACCGAAAAAAACTAGCGATTAAAAGGTTAGCGTAGTCTTATCTCAGTAACTGTTCTACGCCCCTTCGAATAATTTTCATATTCATGTTTCGTTCTAAACGATCCAAGTTTTTCAGATTTATAGTCTTCGTGATTCTACAGTCGCCACTGTTTGATTTTTTTCTGGCAGCACATTTGATGCTACAAATTGGCCTAGTGTAAAGTTTCGAGAAGTTTTCTATAGCCGCAAAAAATAAAACCAAAGTGATCCATAATTACCCAGCCTGTTCACTAATTAACCCGATTAACCCTGGTGTTTCGGTGTACGGAAAAAACAGGAAATTTTTAGCCACTTAAAAATTTTAGCTCTAAACTCACGCGCTTCCGTGAATTAATCTCTTGAAATTTCTCTTCGTGTGGGCTTTCAAGTATTTAAATCGTGGCATATCCTAAAAACTTTCTCAAGCGAATCATATAATTTCACTTGGATTGATCATTAAAGAGATTGATCAGCAGGCTCGATCGGAGCAGCGTTTAGGAGCGAACGTGTTTTTAAATAAATAACACAAGAATTCTAGATCAATCTAAAAATCTATACATATCCTCCCCTACATTACTTTGTTCCTCACTGATTGGGTTCGCTTACCCCGAATGGGTAATGCACCAAAATAAATAAGGTTTATAAAGATTATTATGGAACTAATTCAAGAGCAGCGAATATGAGAGATAACTGAACAGAGTTTTTCTATGATTTTCAAAACATTCCAGATAAACTGTAAAATTATTCAGGTGTAACTATAAAAAAAGTTCCGTAGTTTATAAAGTGAGCTTGAAATAAAGAATTTCAATAATTATTTTGGAATAAATCGATAAAAGTCTTTAAAAGATTCGTAGAAATTAATTTGGAGATACGGGTGTTTTTGTAAAGCATTGCATTATATTAACTGGAGAGAACTCCGTAAAATTCGAAATGATTTGGAAAATACTTCGTGCGTAAGTGTGTATGTTTTGTTTGCTATATATGAAGGTCGATATAGTTATAGGGCTTCATAGTTTTTCTTTATATTTGTCAAAATATGTATGAATATGATTTTCATTAATAATCCTCAATAATTCTGTAGATAACAATTACAGTGAAACTCTTCTATAGCGCCGATTTTGGGGCTGAGGGTGGTGGGAACTAGCTCATTATAGCCTGCTCCGCTTTTGTTTTTTCACGCCTGACTGCTCGCCTGAGTGATGACCGCAGACCCCGCGCACTCCGCGCAGCTCCTGTTACACCTACCTGTGGCGAGGCGTCGATTCTCGGAAGAGCTATAGAAGGGAGGGCTATTAAAGGAGTTAACTGTATTTTGGATGCAGGTTTACATGGAAAAACTTTTTTTTTGCATGACCCCCCTTGAAAACGCGCCATTGCATGCACGTGAAACAGGCGTAATGTAGCCTCTTCCAGCCCATGCGACGTTCGCACATGAGCTCTCCGCCGCCGAGCCGACATGAAACTTTACGCCCGCTACATGAAACTTTAAACCCTCTACATAAAACTTTACGTTCGATAGTGAAAATTATATTTATCCTCAGAAAAATTACAGTGCTATACCCCATAGTCCGCCTTCTGCTAAGTACGCTATTTCTTCCTTTCACTTATAATTTAAAATGATCAAGAACACCAAATACCCTTTATCTGCTTCACACGCTTGTTTTCAAGGAGGGTAGAATAAAATATTAAAGTGTGTATCAAGGACGTAAAGACGGGTATTTTGACGAGTGAGAATTTTCTATAATAGTTATTAATTTTTTCATCATGTTTACCAATTATATATAAAATATGAATTTTTTTAAAAGGTTTTTTTCATGCAAATAAATACAAATGAAGTATAATATTCAAAGTAGCATTCAGTGTCATTTATGTTAGCGATATAATTAAGAACTTAAGAAATGGTAAGGCAACTAGCCTGTACATACCCCGCAGAGGTTGTGCGAATTGATAAATTTATGTATTGAGATGGAAGAAGTTACATATAACTGAAAAAAAGCGATTATCGTACCAATATGCAAAGGAAAGGGAGACAAAGAAACTGCAATAATTACAGAGGGTTCAGCTTATTAAGTACCACAAGTAAAATATATTCAAAAATACTTTTTGATATAGAGTAATGAAAATAACAAAAGAAAATATATGGAAAGCCCAGAGTAGGTTTATACCAGAAAGATTATCATGTATGGACCAAATACTTAGCTGAAGACGGATTACAGAAAAAAGTTTGAGAGCATTTGTTGACCTAGAAAAAGCATTTTGCAAGGTGGATAGAAGTAAACTTTGGGAAACTATGAGAGAGTACGGAGTTAATGGATGGCTCCTACAAGCAATAAAAACAATATATGCAGGTAGTAAAGCGAGTGTAAGTGTTAATGGGAAACTGAGTGACTGGTTCGATAATGTGCAAGGTGTTAGACAAGGATGCGTTATGTCCTCATGGCTATTTATTATATTCGTGGTGAAGTGTCTAAGAATTACCCTCTTCAACGAAAAAGGTGTAGATCTAGAGACAGAAAGGGTTCGTGGGTTAGCTTTCGCAGATGATAAGGTTGTTATGGCAGAGTCAATCGAGGACTAGTAAAGAATGTTGAGAAAAACTGAATACAAGCATGAAGAACATGGACCTTAAAATTAATGTAAATAAAAAAATATTATAGTGTTTGAAGGAAAATGTGAGAAAACAATATGCAACAACGTCTTAAATGATCAGAGAATAAAACAAGTTGATGAATACGTACATCATGGTAGCTTATTCACAAGTGACGGAAAGATAGATCAGGAATTAGGTAGGCGCATAAACGAGGGTAAGAAATTCCAGCGCATGACGTGCGGCAAAACATTGATGTACAAAAGTGAGTATAGGGATAATCCTCAGAGTGTGGCTTGAAGGAGACACTGTGTTCACATATTTGAAAGAAATTTGCTAATATGGTTTGCGCAAGCTGAGAGGATGAAAGATGAACGACTAACGAAACAAATGTATCAAGGTCAAGTGAATGGTAGTGTGCCCAGAGGCATGCCACAGTAAAAATGATTAGAAAGCAGGTAAATGAGACCCTAATTCGAAAAGACATAAAAACCATAGAAACACAAGAGCTTGCATGAAAAAATGCATGGACGTGAAGGAAGCTAGATAGGTATGTCAGGATATAAGAATGCAACATGTACGCGGTTCACATCAGATTTTGAGAAGAATGGAATTGAAATCTCCAAAAATTTCTGAAAATAAATAAAATAAAGCCTAAACCTTTTACTTTGATGTAAAATTGTCAGCACTTTGACAAAGGTTTCGGTTGGTCAATGGTCACACTTTTGTTCATAGAGTACAATAGCAGCGGGTGAAATGATTTACGATTAAGCTACCAAGGCTCATTAGCAAACCAGTGGGTAAAGAAAAAACTTGAGAAAAATATGTGCAGGGCGATTTGTACATAACATAAAAATATAATTTTGTCTGCTAATGAGCCTTGATAATAACTTAAATATATCCTATTTCACAAAGAGTGTCCGGTGAACAACAGAACCAGTTGTCAAATTTTTGACAATTTCACATTAAGCACTTTTCGAAATCTTTAGCATGCCGAGTTTAACCACTACGAACTTTGAAAAATTGCCAAAAATACTTTCTTAAGCGTTTTAAACCCGTTTTAATCAAAATCCTGACTCCTTCAATTTAAAAAGCTGAAAAACGTGAAAAATGTAGTTTTGTACTATTAAGAAGTTATGAATGTAAAATTTGGTTGTCCGTTATTGGCTGCATTATTGAGGGCATAAATGAACCGCTAATCAAATCAAATCATTAGGAATTCAGTTTCATTCACCTAATTTTACTGTCACATTTAATTTTTTTGTATTAGAGTTTCTAGAATTCAATGGATTGGTCTAATTTACAATCATATAGTTAGTAATTCACGTTGGCATACAATTAATTTGTTATCGCCTTATATTATTTTATTAATGAAATGCAAATAAACTACTATTTTTTATAATTACGCTGCTCAATTAGTTTGATATGTTAATATGCTGAGCATTAGTTTTTTGTAAAATATTTTCCATTCAATTTAGTGACTTTAAAGTATAGAACACTTGATAAACGATGTCTACTGCGGAAAAACAAAGCAGCAAAAAATAAAATAAAAATGGAAGGGGAAGGGGGAGGAGTAGTAGAAAGGGAAGAGGAAGAAAATGCAGAACATATTCTAGTGCTAGCAACTAGTAGGTGCATAAGTTGACTCTATGTATAGAATGCCATATACGCACTGCAGCATTGAAGCAATTCAAAATTCTTTGCCAGCGCGCGAATGAATCCTCATGCTCTTCTGGAAATACTGGAATAAATGGGAAGGAAACATTAAGATCTTGGATAAGGGTCTTTATCCAGCTAGGCGAGAGTCTCTTTGTAGTTCCCCTTTCTGTTTTTGCGCAATGTACAATATTGGACTTGGGAGAACCATGCGCACTTGGATCGACTTGAAGCCCTGTCACGGCACCTGCCGACGTCGTGACGCCCAGTCAAGTCGTCCCTTTGCTTCCACATTCAAAAGCTCTTCCAAACTTTCCATACAAAATATGCATTGCAGCAATCGGATGCGATCATTGAATGATGAGCGTGATAGTGTCGAAAATGAAAACGCGGGTTTCCCGTGACCCTCGCGAATTTCGACCGTGCTTTGCCATTCAGCGTATATGTAGTCAAGATTCGGTCATCGGTCGGGGTGACCCGCTCTCGACTCCTACTACCAGGCAATAGGAAAAAAAAACATCTCGAGACGCGCAAAAATGGCCTGCTCGCCGACCAGCATTGAAAATCAAATAGACAGTTTCCTGGAGCAGTTCAAACGAAGTGCTTCCCGCGCGATGGAGGACCCTCATCATCAGCGGTCCAGCATCTATAATGCTAGTAGCAGTCTCAGTCGAAGTCGCAGTGGAAACCTCGATCTTGAAGTCCTCGAAGTTGGTGGTAAGCCTCTGTTTTGCTTTTTATTACGTCTTTACTTTTCTATACTACATAATACATAGTATACTTCAAATAAATTTATATATCCAAAGTTTGTAATAAAAGACTGAAGATTCTTTTTATTGTTGACGCTATTTTGGGAATGACTAAATTTTTGACTGAAAGGCAAGAATAGAGAATAGTTATGTTTTTGTTGAGTATCAGTAAGTTAGTTTTTTTTGTTACTGATGTTTTTAATTAAAAGCATTCTATATTCAGAATGATTATATTTCTTCAATTATATGCGCGATGTTTATGTTTATGATACCATATAGAATTCATAAGAATAAATGGTGGAAAAACTGTACTTTCATCAATTCTTTTATCTATTTTATTTTTTATGCATTTTTAATAATACCCCTATAAAATAATGTGAGATTTTCCTTGCTGGTGTTTTTGTTTGGTAAATTAAGTTTTGTGAAGAACTAAGAATGCATATTTTCCTAACTATATAAGAGTCTTCGCAGTTCTACCCGATGGTAAATTATATGAAACGGGTCCCGAGTATAAGGGTATCAGTGCCAAATTTCGAAAATACGTTGACTTGACTTATACTGATTGTTTTTATATCACTCATTTCTTTAAGTAATAGCTCAAAATTACGTTATTGTGTTTAATTTTTATATTATTTGAAAAATAAAAAAAGTCGTGCAACTATTTGTGTATCAATATTTTCGTTTTTGGGAACGCCGCACCATTGACAAGGGGTTTTCTCGGAGTCAATTGCTTCTTTCAGGATATTCCTTTCGTGCTTTGATAGAGTTAATTAATAGCTTGAACGTAATTCCTTGCTTTTTAAAGATTGAAAAATAAAAAAGTTATGCACCTTCTTCTTTGTTGTGTTCGGCGTTTTTCGGGACGCGCCGTAATTTGACCCGGTTTTTTTTTTCGGAGATACTTCTTTTAGGATCCTATTTTAACTAAATTCTTAGTAAATTTAACTGATAAGACTAGTAAGAATGAAAACAGTTATTGAAACCGTTGTCTTTTATGTAGTTGACATATCAGTGCGAAGAACGGAAGTATGCATGAAAATAAATCGTTTGACATCCAGCTGAAAAGTCGCCATATTCACTATAATCTTAAACATAGTTCACAAGTTGTGAGATAGGAATTTCCATCCTGACATTTTATTCATGAAACTATTTTTTAAACAACCTTAAAATTAATTCGATTCCTATTTTTCGTTTTTTTCGAAAACATAAGATAGTTGTTGTGTCAAGTTCGAATTCACTCATATTTTGCCGTTTTCTTATTGCTCCTAAGGACGTAGCAGACGACAGCTTTTATTCCATCGTATGATAAACTTTCGCCAAATACCATGTAAACTTTAAGAGCGGAAAATTTTACAAGCAGCAAAATTTAACATTAGTTTTTTTCTGTGCTCATATTAGTTCTGTAAGGCCTTGTACTTTTTTGTTAATTTAAATGGTTTAGTAGGCAACTTAAATATGAATTTAGTTACCCAAAAATAAAAAAGCAGTTAGGTTAACTATAGTCTCCATTGAGTCAATTGAGTTAACGATTTACCAGTCATTTTTTCCAGTGTAACTATAATAACTTGAAAGTACTTTTCTGTTTAAAAAAAACAAATGCACTAAAGTTAAATATTTTTTTTTCAGTGAAATTTGAATTTTTGTACTAACTCCCTTATACCCCGCGGCCCTTCATATAACAATTTTAATTCTTTATTAAATCTAAAGCAATAAAATAAAGTAAAATTGGGTTTGAATATAAAATTAAAACTAGTTTCACAAAATCTAAAGAAATTCTTTATAAGAATATTTACCGAGTGTGCTTACTTTAGGAGATTATTTTTGATAATACACATTTTCTACATATCTTCATCTAATAGAAAACTTTTTTTATACTACAGAATTAATAATAAAGAAACATTTTACTATGAATATTAACATTTTAAGCTCCTTTTTACACACAAATATGTAATGAAAAATTTCACACGCAGAAGTTTCAAATTTCGTTATCTGTTATTTGTACAAGTATAAGTTTCTGAAAGTTTGCGCGTTCACTTTTGTCATATTCTAAATCTAGAGGGTGGCTCCCTATTCGGACCAGTTGATAATACTGTCTCATAGTTTGATAAGTCCAACTCTTACCAAGTATATTTGATATGTATTGTAGAAATGTATACTATCGAAAGCAAGAAGAGCTTTGCAGTGAAAAAAAATTACAATATAGAAAGCAGCATAGATTAAAAAATTTTTTTTTAATGTCTGTTAAGTATTTTTATATAAATATATACTTAAGATTAGCAGAGCAGAGCAATTGCTTTCTTAAGGATCCGAATTCTATTATACGAATGACAAATTCAATCCTTGTTCCTTTCACAATTACAGATTTAATTCGTTTGGAATTCAAATTATTTTTACATAACGGATGCAAAATTGATTATTGGAATTCTTGGTTCAATTTCCATACGCCCTTCGCATAGTTTCAAAATATCGGGTATTGGATGAATGCAACTACTTTTTTTACAAGCTTTATTGGAAATATCTAGGTTCATTTTATATACTAAAAAGAAACAATTAAAATGTTATCTACATCAAATTACTTTGAGAAACTAATAGTGTTAGTTACTAACATGTTTAATTAAACAAATCTTAACAGCATGCAATATTAAACAGCACCTGTTTCTCATTATTATAGGTAAAAAGCTCAGCTCTCTTGGGTTTAACAGTAAAAATATCTTGATGCAATTATAACTCCCTTTCGTAATTTTATCAAAATATAACATTCTGCAATTAATATTATAAAGATTTTATTCTTATTTCACAAACAGAATTTATACGAATATATTTTATATTTTCAAGAATAATGGTTTCTTTTATAGCGTTTTAAATTCACTAAATAAACTATATTTTTTATTCATCCCTCTGTTTTAATAACTTTAAAAAACTTTAGTCTGTAAATCCCTGTAGACTAAACGTCATATTTCTCATGCTCTGAACTTTGAGAACGACCCTTAAGAGCGAAGCTCGTCTTTTACATTTCTGCAGAATTGCAGTTTCTCCTAATATTCATGACCTTTCTTCAAACATTCCATACTAAAAACTTATTGATTCTGAACTTAAAGTCGACTATACTTTATTTTAAATATTTAAATTTTTCCTAAAAGCAAATATTAAATCTATTAGTTCAATCATTTATTTATCTTTTAGTAAAGCTATGATAGAATAAAAACATCGGTCCTTGAATATTCACAGGTCTTTTTTACGTAAACCCAATTTGCGATTCATACGCCCACGACATAAACTACACTTAATTCGTGATTCAATCGCCTGGTCATTAAATAATTACATCAGTTCTTTTCATCTCCAAGCCTATTCTGTTACATATATCTCCCAAGACTTCTCTAATCCTCTCCTACTCTCTATTCACTGTAAAATTTAGCATTGAACTTTTGTCTCTTCCTGCACGTTTTGAGCGCACATCGTTCACGACATCGTGTCAAAGAACATATTTCCGTTTTGTACCGGATACATGGTCGAAGTTATTTAAATCTACGGATTCAAAAATAGTACCAGATTAACTACTCAGGTTTGTCATGTCAAAAAAGTATCCTCCTGTTCACTACAAATCTTTCAAATGGAAAGATGCATTGTACAATATTCTATAATATTGGACCTCGAATTTGTCTTCTGTACATATATAATTTACGTTAATGGACTTTTAATGAATAAATATACGTAATTCTCAACGTAATTCAGTAAAAAGTAGTGATATAACACTCTTAATGCTGCTGCAGAAAGGTTGCGTAATGCATTCAGATTGATATTTAACAGACACACAATACGCGACGTCACTTCCTTGCATCGAGCACTTCCATATTGATTATTATTTCGGACTCTACGAAGGTATATTTAATTTCTAATCGATTTTTCTTTTGTTTTTTAAGCTTAGGTCAAAAGGGTGATATTAAACTCTAAAGAATTTTATTATTCTTATTATTAAAAATTTGATATAGTTGTATTTGAAATTTAATCCCACTTCAAAGAAAAAATGAAAATTTCAAAACTTTTTTCAAATTGCTTAAAATATAAAAACCGTCATTATTTCAATAAAAACGTTCCATTTCTTTCCAGCACCATTACTTTAACTTTGATTTTTCTTAGCCTTGGGAATTTTTTACTATTCATACTTTGAATTATTTAAAAATGAATCAGCTTTCATATTTTAATTATCTTCAAATTATTCAACTGAAATTATTTTCAAAAGAGACAAGTTTATATAATTTATACATTCTTTTTTAAACTTGAGTTGCCTAAAGTTTAAAATTTTGTAAACTTGAAGGTTTTCAAATTTTCATTTTCAGCTCTAGTTTTTTGCATACTAAAATTCTTGCATAGGGTAAGGGGGGGCAACGCCAACCAGTGGGGCAAAGGTGATTTTCCTTATAGCATGGCTATTATTTAACAATTTTAGTTCTAGTTTGCATCAAATAAATCTATTTTATCAGAGAGATAGTGTTACTTACTAAGATCTTAAAAATTGACGTTGCAAAAGAAAAATTATACAGAAAACAGTTTTTACCACGAAAAAATGGAAGTTTCGCTGACAGAAATATAAAGTTTTCAACTTCAATGACAATACTTACAGTATAAAAACTTGATATCTTGACAGATAAAATAATATCAGACAATCTAATCATATTATTCAGACGTAATTCAAGTCCAAAATATATTAAATCTTATAAATAAGTGAGGCCTTGCCAGGGGGGCAGGCCCGATGAAAATAATATTAACAAGTGCTTAGGTGATACACGACGTCACAAGTTTCGTCGATAAATGATCGGCAATGTAGAACAACAACTTATCTTGTGGGCTAAATGGAAGAAACTATTAAATATTATTATTATCAATCCGGTCGGTATGCAGGTTTCTTTTATTGGTACGGTAGAATCATTGCTTACAGTCCGTTTCTAGTAGAATGTCAACGAATAAGAGGCTATATTACAGCTATCTCTATTTTTATTCAAAATAACTTATTCTTCTTGTTAAATATCTTCAAAGGTCATTTTTCCAGTACATAAAATACCACAGAAGAAAACCATCACATTTTCTGATCTTTAAATGTTTTTATTTTCATAAAAAGCTGCAGTCGGCTTTGCCTTCAGGTGTGGGGCAAAGCCGATGAAATACAGCTTGTCAGAAATAATTTAATTACCAAATTATTGTTTTTTCCATGTGATTAATACTTATAGAAATATGATATAAAATAATGTAGAACTTGAAATGAGAAAAAATGGATCAATTCAACATCTCATTAACTTTAACAAAATCATTGACTGTTAACTGGTTGGCGCTGCCCCCCTTTACCCTACATTAGAAAAAATATATCTTTTAAACTCCAGCTTTTCAATGGATCTTTATGCTTAATTATGTACAACTATGTAACTATGTGTAATTTGTAAATATTAAATGTTATAAAGCTCTTTAGGCTTTGAGAACACGTACATTCTAATCACGATCGATATTTACATCGCGCGCTCGATTTTCAACATACATTTTGAAAGTTTAGTTAAAACGTAATTATAGCCCATAAAACTTACAAGTAATCTATATTCCATAATTCTATATGAAAAATTTATTAACATGATATGATATCCTGCATGAAAACCGTTATTATTTCATTTTAATATCATACCAAGTATCATACCTCGATCCGGACTTGGAAAACTTTTCTCCCTTGGATTTTTTCCGTGTCTCGCGTTGTTTGGTTTAAAATTGGAATTTTTTCATAGAATTTGTTCGAAAGGTTAAGACAGAAACACTAAATGATATGAAAAAATGGTTAAAATAACATTTTTAGGTCTTTTGAAAAACTACAATTCCTTTTTTTGAGAAATTTTTTAATATTTCCCGTCGTGTAGTTCAAAATGTGAATACGTTTCAGTTTTTGAACAGTATTTTCGGTGCATATAAAAACCAAACCGACGAGATCTATTTAAAAATAGTAAAACGGAAATTTTTAGGTCTTTTGAAAAGCTACAATCCTTCTTTTAGTCCTCCTTACGTATCTCGTGTACGTTTTTTGGCGTAAAATTGAAATTAACGATTTGCGCATAGCATTTTCTATGGATAAAACCAGAAGCATCTTCGTTTTGGGACACCAAAAAGAGTGCCAAAGTCTGATTTGAATCATTCCTTTTACATTTTCATAATTTATGATTGACAAAGTATTAGAATTGTCGGAAATTTGACATCACAGTTTTTCAACGGATCTCCACGTTTCGAGACCCCCTTAATCCAAAAACCAGGTTTTCACGATGGCGTATGTCTGTCTGTCCGTTTCAAAATTTGGTAAATCAACCGAAAATCAAAATCTGATGCCAAAAAACGCACGATATGAAAAAAGTCGAGAAAAGAAAAACATTTATTTTCAAAAGCCCTACAAAATTATCATAACAAATTTTTGGATTTTCTTCAAAAATCGCAAATTCAAATTTTGATTGCATAAAAAAAATAATGAAAAATAAAAAATTTCATTTTGTAGACAAACTATGTAGGATACGAAAAAAGATGAATTAACAAAAATTGTTATCCCAAAAAAGATCTACGATTTTGTTAAGAATCACTTTTTGATAGGACGCGTACTTTTTGTTTTATTTGTAAAAAATTACGCTGAAAAAAAATAAAATAAAAAAAATGTATGGAAAAATGACGAGTCACGAAAAAAAATTCAACAAAACCTGTTCACAAATGTCTGTCGCAAATCGAGCACGCAGCGCGAGTGTCACGATGAGAATGTGTACCTCAAAGCATACAGAGCTTTGAGAAACTTAATCTTTGACTATCCTTAATTAAGTAGACAATTCATAATATGAAGACGCATATAAATACTGCCATCTAAAAGAGATCTTTTTGATAAAGTTTTTTTCAAGCATTCCAAATGCAAAGAATAAATATCCAAGCGTGAAGCGCGAGGTAACTCATTATCGAGCGCAAAGCGCGAGACTGAATCGTCGCGCGCCCTGGGCGCGCGCAAAGTTGCGAGCGAAGCGAGCCGCGCGAACGGACGGACATACGCCATCGCCAAAACTTCAGGGGGTTCTAAAACATCACAAAAAGACGTCGATCCTCTAAAGTACACGGAATTGGTGATGTTTTGAATTGCAATAAAAATGATACACCGCGGAGAATTAGAATGCAACTATGTTCATGTTACAGTTTCACATTTCAAGTATTCTCATTTTGAGAAAAAAATATCTCATTTGGAGACCATAAGAAATGCACTTTCAACAATTAGGGCTTCCAATTATTGGAAATAAAATTCGGGGCGTCCTAACGATAGGATGCCAACGCATGCGTTCGACTAAATGATACTTAGCCAAAAATATAAACAATGAAAAGCTAACCGAGAAATTAGTGCTAGAAAGTTTCAGCTCGCAGAATTAAGCAAGATGAAGCTAGGAGTTGGCCAAAACTAAAAGATGCTCGCTCACTCCATCGAATCATGAAAGTGCTATCTCGGGCGAGAAAAGCATAAAGCCAGAATAGGTAGATGGCCAGAGATAGATCTTTCATGATTTGATGAAGCGAGCGAGCACCTTTTAGTTTTAGCCAACTTCTAACTTCATCTTGCTCAATTCTGCGATCAAGAATTTTCTGGCTCTAACTTCTCGGTTAGCTTTTTATTATTTATATTTTTGGTTGAGTACCGTCAAGTCGTGTCGTGTGCTTTAGCATCCTACCGTTAAGATGCCTCGAATTGTAGAATCTTTAACTTGAAGTGTTCACACAATTAAACATTGTTCAACTTTAAAAGGTGTAAATTTCAAATTGTTTTGCGAAATTATACAACTTCTAATGTTTTGTAGACGAAGCTTTTCAACTATTAACGCTTTACATTTAATATAGTATAGTTCTTGAAGCTTTAAACAAGGGGTTCAAATCAATCGTCCATATATAGGATTATAGCACGATCATCTCTATGTAATGCTTAAAATATTTGAATGTCTCAAAACTTGAACTTTTCTACTTTTCCAAAATGGTAGATCCTATAATAACTATTGTGTCAATAATACTTAATTAGGCAATAATTAGGATAAATTATTGCATCGTCTACACTCCAGCACAAGTGAAATAAAACGTATATATCTGCAGTTCGAATAAGATTATCTATATCACATTACACACACTGTAGAAAATTTGGGTAATTTTCCCTATCCTTCAGCAGGTGTAACAGGAGCTGCACAGAGTCTGAAGATATCAATCAGGCAAGCACTCATGCGTGAACAAATAAAAGCGGAACGGACTAGAATGAGTTAGTTCCTACCCGCCACCAGCCCCAAAATCGGTGCTATAGAAGGGTTCCACTGTATAAGTAATTTCCCCCGACATTCTCATATAGCTTTTAACAGTTTTAGGTAATTTTTTATAGAAGTTAGACAATGTTACAATTGTTTTGACAACCCGGTTGGCACACAAGTCCTAAACTAGTCATATATATGTCTTTCGGCGGACTTTTTAATGACATGAAAAGATCGAAAGGATGTCTTAACCCTTAAACGGCCAAAACGCCACTACCGGTACACTGCTTTTCAACGGCCAATAACTAAGACTATTCGACACTAGAAAAAATTGAGACACATATA
>NC_046658.1:70040455-70046846 GCF_010883055.1 Belonocnema kinseyi
AGCAATAAAAATATATGTGTCTCAATTTTTTCTAGTGTCGAATAGTCTTAGTTATTGGCCGTTGAAAAGCAGTGTCCCGGTAGTGGCGTTTTGGCCGTTTAAAGGTTAAAGACGTCAAATCATATGACATACAGGTACATTCTAAGGACGTATTTAGGACGTCCCGGTGCCCACTGGGAATATTCATTTACTTTATGATAAAGAAATTTGTTTATCGCAAAAATTAGGTTTGTTTTTCTTTGATTCAGGTAGGGTAAACAGGGCCATATAGGTTCCTATATGGAAACCTACATAGGATGCGCAGTAGTAATCTATGGCGTCTACGGCTGCGTAGAAGTTTTTTTGTTCCACCAGGAGCAGCGGCGTAATCAGGGCAGCAAAGCCCTCCCCCCCCGAAACTAAGTATTTTTATTATTCAATTCCCTTTTTACCCACTCTTTGCCTATACATAAACCCGAGACCCCTACGGAAAAAAATCGAAGCCCCCCACCCCAAAAAAAATCCTGGCTACGCCGCTATATATGATCCTATTTAATTTCCTATAGGTGAAAGATATAGGATCCTATATAGGATCCTACATAGAAATTTTCAGTAGGGGTGTATATTCTTTTTTAACCTTAGACAGATCCTATACATTTGTTTGCCCTCACCGGTTCCTGTGGGTGACAAATGTCCCCCATTTTGATTCCTTGTGCACAATCTTTTCCTTTCATCGGCTTCAGATGTTAGTATACACCATTCTCTTCATTTTTTTATGTCAGAGAGATTGGTGTGTATAACATCCTGTTTCAATGAATTTAAAATGTTGAAAAAAAATGTTTAAACAAATAAAAATTGAGAAAAATCGTATTTATGACGTTTTTTGGAAAAAATCATGTCATTTCTTTTCTAATTAACTAATTTAAAAATTTCAAACGCCATTTTGAAGGGGAAAAATGGTACTTTAAGGTGGTGTAGCTTATAATTAGGTTTCTTTCAAAAAGTATATTTATTTGAACATTCAAAGTTAGAAAATTTTTAAAAATTAGGAATATCATCAGCGCGGGCAGAATGCTTATTATTATAAATAATTTGAATATATAATAGGTCAATCTCTTTATTTTCTGATGCACAATAAGATGGTTTCATTTAAATAAAGATAAAAAAATTATGTAAAAGTTTTTTTCAATTAAGAGGCCGTTAGTAAGTTTGAAAGATAGGAAAAATTCATCGGAATTAAAAAAAGAAGCCTTTTCTAAAAAAAACTATTTTTATTTTCAAACTAATTCTCGAAATTAAATTTAAAAATAAGTAATTACAATAAATTTTTCATTAAATAAGCTTAATCTACTTCGGTGCAAAGGTTGCACAAGACCGCCCTATGTTCGTCACACACAGGTCGGTTGCAACTTCTCTCTCTTTCCTGTGATACTGTAGTCACAGCATCGGCACTTTTTAGTTCGTATATTCTCGACAACTTTGATAAAAAAAACAATTATTCATTTATTATTTATTAATTGATTTATTGTTGAAATTTATGAGCACTGTATGCATAAAATTAAAGAAAACAACTTTACATTGATATATATCACATTTTTAGTAATTTTTGCATATAATTTTCACTTAAATTTAAAAAAATCAATTCGAAACATTAAAATACCATGATATACTGTAAATATACGTCAAATGCGTTCATTTACATGAAAATATGAAATTGACTTAACGTGAAGAAACTCGAACGTAACGGATCCTCTGGGGAACAAATGTGCCCCAAGCGCTTAGCATTTGCTTTTTACTTGACAGACAGCGAACGACTGGCAACATCAACCACTTCACTGAATCTAGGAAAGTCGAACTGAATTATGGTTAGGGTATGCACCAAAGAATCAGAGATATTTGCTCAGGAGAATTAATTGAATTTCGCGTGGGGCACATTTGTCCCCCGCAGGATCCGTGTAGGGTTAATGACGATGAATTCAAGAGAAAAGGCAGATTTTTTCCAATTTCAAGTACTATCTCTTAGTATCGTTATTCTTCATGAAGCATTTTATATATTTATTTTAAAAATGCTGCCCACTTTGCGGGCACATTCTATTCGCGCGCACGGCTCGCAAGTTTGCGCGCGCCTGGGGCACGCGACTGTTGTTTCTCGTACTTTGCGCTCGATTATATATTTATCTCGCTCTTCGCGCTCGACAATGTATTTACCTCGCGCTACGCGCTCGATCTATCTGCATACACTCTTTAAAACTAAAGGTGAAAATATCGACAACATTTATTTGGTGATTGTGAATTCTCTTTTGTTAAAGCTCTTTCGGCCTTAACGAACACATTCTCATCACGTATCTCATGCTTCGCACTCGAGTTTATCTCTGATTTTTTATATCATTCCCATAAATGTATATTATTCTAATTCGTAACTTTCATTGGTATTAAAACATATGAAGTTTCATTGTCCCGTTAAAAAAATACGCATTCTTTTTTAAAAAATATGTTATGAAACGTTTTATTGCAAATTTTGTCGTACTTCCATAAATTGAATTTGCTCATTTCCAATGTTTTCTTTATGATAAAAACTTTACACATATAGTCTACTGAGCAGCCTTGCCGTTTTTGAACTTCTTAATTATGTATATATTTATACACACACATACAGATTAGCGGGTGTTAATCTGAAAAATTGCACCCGCTCCCAGCGAAATCGCGGTAAAATTTCAGCCACAACCACGTCTCACAACCGTGAGATAGATGGTTACAGTCTGTAAGGGAATCAATACGACGATCCGGCAAAAGTTTCGTGGGCCCTGACAACACGGAGCGATCCAAGGACTAACGCCTTCTGCATTTTTCCCGCAAGTGTTTTAGCATATTGTTGACACGCAGGGATGCTTTTCAGGCTATGAACGAGTGAAAGCTTGGCACCTCCAAGAGCGCCGATTATAAAAGGACGATTAGTTTAACAGAATATTCTGGGTACAATCGTTGAAATTCCCTTACAAGGTCTCGATACCTCTCTTTCTTTTCATTCTCCTTAGCTATGATGTTTTTGTCACCTGGTGCCGAAAATTCGATAACGAAGATGGTTCGCTTCTCGAAGTCAAGAAGAACCATGTCTGGCCTCGAGTGTGCAACAGAAACAATTGTCGAGAATATAAAGTTCCAGTATATGCGGCACTTCCCATTCTGGACAATTGACTCAATTTCCCTAGGTGCATTTAGAGAAGCGATATTAAGGTTAATGCCGTAAGAGTGACAGAGATGGTAATAAAGCACTCTTAGTGCCGCATTGTGCCTTTGAATGTAGGTCGTTCCCGCATGAGTTGGACAAATGGATAGTATGTGAGCTAAATGCTCGGGATGTGCATGGCACGCCATGCAGCTAACATCGGGAATGTCTTGGCTCAAAATGTGCCGACAGTATGTTAATGTGAAAATGACACCGTCTTGGCATCCCAAAATGAAACCCTCCGTACCAGACTTCAATCCGGGTGATGCAAGGAAAGCAAACGTTAGCTCACACGACATTGATTGTTCCTGCACATTTCTGTGAAAGATACCGTGCATCCTCTTATCGAGGGTCTGTTCACGAAAGTTTTTCTCCTGTGTTTTCTTAATCCGGGCATTCAGGAGTCACTACTCGAGATAGATACGATTTGATGCATTTTGCTCACCCCTAATACTGAAGTTAAGTCCGAGTGTTTCAGCAGCCTCCTCCGCTGCTTTGTACAGAAACGCTCCTTTGCCCACTTCTTCGTGATTCCTGACCATTTTAAGAAGAGGGTCTCTTCCATTTGCGACTTTATGTGCTATGCCCAGAATAATCCTGTTGTGAAGACATTTAAGACTCAATATTCCGCGACCACCTTAACGGCGTGAGATGTACAGTCGCGGAACAGAAGACTTAAGATGCATGCTTTTTTTCATGTGCATAACATTGCTTGTCCCGATATCAAGGGATCTGAGCTCGTTCTTCGTCCATGGAACTACTCCAAATGAATAGAGTACTACCGGGACAGCAAGCATGTTCGTTTCAGATACTTTGTTCCTCGCCGACAGTTCGGAAGACCAAATCTGCCGGATGAGACGTTTCTATCTGCTTCGGAGAGTATCCTTTATAGATGTCACATCCTGAAGGCGGCTCTGTGGCACCCGCAGGTATGTATAAGTCTCTTCGACGCAAAGGTGTCGTATAGCGCTTCTATCAACGAGCTCAGGATCATCAGGGATGCCATTAAGTTTTCCTCGCTTCAAATAAACATTGTCGCATTTGTCTAACCCAAATTCCATTCCAATTTCCTTAGTATATCGTTCGACAATCCCTAGAGCTAGATGTAGATGCTCTTTGTTTTTAGCATAGATCTTAAGATCGTCCATGTAAAATATATGAGTGACCTTGTACTTTCGATTTGCAGGTTTGCCGCACAAGTACCCGTCGGAATGGCGAAGTGCTAGAGATAGTGGCAAAATATAAGGCAAAAGAGGAGTGGGCTCATGGTTTCGCCCTGAAAGACACCTCTCTGAAAGGTGAACTTGTTAGTTGCCACACCATTTTTTCCAGATAAGATAGTAAATCTGGTTTTCCAAAGCGGCATCAATCTCTCTATCCAAGAAATGATTTGTGGATGAACCTGTAAGCTTTCCAAAAGACAGATGATAAGTCTATGGGAGGTCGAATCGAAAGCTTTCCGATAATCAATCCAGGCCATCGATAGGTCACGTTGGTAGAATGCTGCATCTTTGCAGACACATCTATCGATAACCAGGTTCTCCCGACATCCCGCGACGCCTTTCTTTGAGCCTCGTTGTTCATACATTTCTTGCCACACAGGTTCAATTGCTTGAACAATCCTATCATATAGGATAGCTGTGAATATCTTATACATTGTGTTCAGACAAATAATTGGCCTGTAATTCTTCGGGTCAGCTAAGTTGCCTATTTTCGACAGGAGTATTGTGCGCCGTTCCACCAACCACTCCGGAATCGGCTCTTCCGACTTAAAATATGTGGTGAAAATACTGGCCAAATGCTGATGGGTTGAAGGAAACTTCTTCCACCCGAAGGTTTTGATACAATCTGGTTCCGGTGCGGAATAGTTCTTCATCCTTCTTGATACTTTTTTCACCTCCTCAGTAGTGACGGGTGGGCATTCTTCATCAGGTGTTATGAGGGCATTACACAGCTTCTTGAAGCTATTTATATTTTCTGAATCTTCGTCCAGTCTATGCTGCATTTCGTAGACTTCTCTCCAAAATACTTCGACCTCCTCTGGTTTGGGCGGGTGCTCAACAGTAACTGGAGGGTCCTGGAAGTTTCAAGATGGGTCAAAGAGAAACTGTTGATTTTCTCTGACCCACCTCTCCCTCCGCTCTAGACTTCTCTTAGCGTCAGATAGTAAACGTATTCTATCAACAATATGCTGCCTGATGGTCAGCAGCTTTGACTTGTTAAGTGTGTGATAACGGGTCCAGAGTTCGCGCGGGAACTTTGGAACTTTGGCGGTAAAGTTCCTATCAGATGTGATGTAGTCAATCACACACTAAATGCGGGACGCGTACTGTCTTGCCCAGCCTATCTTTATGGCAAGTTGATGCATTCGTCTTTTGGTCTTATGATCAACCGTTGGTTTTGTTTTCGGAAAAATGTCCACGAAGCTCGTCATCCATTTCAGCCAGATCTTTAGGCATGAGAGATACCTTGGTTTTGATGTTTCTCCGGGTCATAAAGCATCGCTCTTCCTCTATTGGATGCCTGCCCGCGTAGAGTCGCCTCCTTTCTCTGTTGCCGGCTTGTTCTAGCTGAGATAGAGTAGGCGTTCCGCTTGCATAGCCCCTTTTTCGGAGTAGTTCGGCATGGTTTCGCAGACGTTTCTGCGAAAAGTGTGGTAGTTCCGGGTGTTTCTCGCACCACAGAGCATGCAGCCGTGCCATGTAACCCCGTTCAGGGGCCACACTCGCATCGTAGCACTGTAGCAAGTCGTGATTCAGTCGCTCCGTCCACCTAAAGGTCCCGAGATTCCGCCGATCCATCGCAATGAATCCATTTTCATTGGCTCCCCCAGCTCTAGAGTGGTCGGCATTGTTGGCCGACCCATTGTCGGGAGCCCTGCGCGTTCTGCTATTTTGAACCGCACTTACTACAACTATGTTTGGTTTTGTCATTGTTGTTCCCACGAGAAGCTAAGGAAAGGGGTTCGTCCATCCTTGTAGAGCCCCGCATGCAAGGATAAGGCTGCGTACTCTGAGAGGTCACCCGCTATCCCAGAGTCACCGTTCTAGATACCTCAGCCAGGTGCCATTCAGCTTTCGGCAGGGTTTTCATACCTCCGCTTGGGGGTTAATTCCTTCGGGACCACCCCTGGACAATTGTCCGCGACTGCCTATTTATTTTTGTAACCATATTCAGCAGAAACCC
>NC_046658.1:70046946-70052719 GCF_010883055.1 Belonocnema kinseyi
AAGCTGCTGACCATCAGGCAGCATATTGTTGAGAGAATACGGATACTATCTGACGCTAAAAGAAGTCTAGAGCGGAGGGAGAGATGGGTCAGAGAAAATCAATAGTTTCTCTCTGACCCAAACCAGAGGAGGTCGATGTATTTTGGAGAGAAGTCTGCGAAGTTCATCATAGACTGGACGAAGACGTAGAAAATATAAATAGCTTCAAGGAGTTATGTGTTGCCCTCATAACACCTGATAAAGAATGCCCACCCATCATTACCGAGGAGGTGAAAAAAGTATTAAGAGGGATGAAGAATTATTCCGCACCGGGACTGATTGTATCAAAACCTTCTGGTGGAAGACGTTTTCTTCAACCAATCAGCATTTGGCCCGTATTTTCACCTCATATTTGAAGTCGGAAGAGCCGATTCCGGAGTGGTTGGTGGAATGGCGCACAATACTCCTGTCGAAAATAGGCAACTTAGCTGACCCGAAGAATTACAGGCCAATTATTTGTATGAACACAATGTATAAGATATTCACAGCTATCCTAAATGATAGGATTGCTCGGGCAATTAAACCTGTGTGGCAAGAAATGTATGAACAACGAATCTCAAACAAAGGCGTAGCCAGATGTCGGCAGAAACTGCTCATCAATAGATGTGTCTGCAAAGATGCAGAATTCTACCAGCGTGACCTATCGATGGCCTGGATTGATTATCGGACGATCTTAAGGTCTATGCTAAAAACAGAGAACAAAAGCATGCATCTTAAGTCTTCCGTTTCGCGACTGTACATCTCACGCCGTTAAGGGAGTCGCGGAATATTGAGTCTTGAATGTCTTCACAACAGGATTATTCGGGGTACACCACATAGAGTTGCAAATGGAAGAGACCCTCTTCTTAAAATGGTCAGGAATCACGAAGAAGTGGGCAAAGGAGCGTTTCTGTACAAAGCAGCGGAGGAGGCTTCTGAAACACTCGGACTTGACTTCAGTATTAGGGGTGAGCAAAAGGCATCAAATCGTATCTATCTCGAGTAGTCACTCCTGAAAGCCCGGATTAAGAAAGGACAAGAGAAAAACTTTCGTAAACAGCTCCTCGATAAGAGGATGTACGGTATCTTCCACTGAAATGTGAAGGATCAGTCAATGTCTTGTGAGCTAACGTTTGCTTTCCTTAAATCGCCCGGATTGAAGTCTGGTACCGAGCGTTTCATCTTTGCATGCCAAGACGGTGTCATTTCCACCTTAACATACCGTCGCCACATTTTGAGCCAAGACATTCTCGATGATATCTGCAGGGCGTGCCATGCACACCCCGATCATTTAGCTCACATATTATCTAGTTGTTCAACTCATGCGGGAACGACCTACATTCAAAGGCACAATGCGGCACTAAGGGTGCTTTATTACCATCTATGTCACTTTTACGGCATTAACCTTAGTATCGCTCCTCTAAATGCGCCTAGGGAAATTGAGTCAATTGTGGAGAATGGGAAGTGCCGCATATACTGGAACTTTATATTCTCGACAATTGTTTCTGTTGCTCACTCGAGGCCTGACATGGTTCTTCTTGCCTTCGAGAAGCTAACCATGTTCGTTATCGAATTTTCGGCACCAGCTGACAAAAACATCATAACCAAGGAGAATGAAAAGAAAGAGAGGTATCAAGTCCTATAAGGGAGTTGCAACAATTGTACCCGGAATATTCTGTTAAACCAATCGTCAATATCATCGGCGCTCTTGGAGGTGCCAAGCTTTCACTTGCTAATGGCCTAAAAAGCATCCCTGCGTGTCAACAATATGCTAAAACCCTTGCGGGAAAAATGCAGAAGGCGGTTGTCCTTGGGTCGCTCCGTGTTCTTAGGGTGCACGAGGCTTTTGCTGGATCGTCTACTACTGTTCTGATAACAACTTAATAACAAATGACTATTTCTGACTCTAAATTTTACCATTGTGCGCAGAAAGGATCAAAGAAATCGATGCATTTTTTGCAGATTTTTTGTAATATATTTTCAGGGAGTAACATCCATTTAAAGTGAGTGTTTTAAAGGGACCGTACAATAATTGTACCATTTAACCTTTCACTTTTTAGGAAATAATTGATAATCAAGTGAACATTTCAAAACCCTGTATCAGTATAGGGAAAACCTTCATCCGTAACACATATATTGTCCCAGTTTCAGTTTCGCCAATCCCTCGGCTTTGAATTGCAAACAGCATATTGTTGTAAGTTTCACTTTTATTAAAATTTAAACTGATAACCAGTGAGGAAAACAAGTAAAGACGATTACTATTGGCGAGAAAATTCAATGCAGATGGTTTTGAAGCTTAACAACTAAGCAAAAAAAAGTGCTAGCGGAATAACTAAACTGAATAGTTATTTGGAAACGTATGAACTGTTCTACGCAAATGAGCTTAAATACGGTAATGTGAAAAAATATGTAATATGCCTACTGAAATTTTTTTTTAAAAACTAAGGAATTTCGGTCACACTTAGGAAGAGTCAAGGAAGGAACATTATTTTTTATACAAAAGGCATTGGGAAAAATGAGAAAAGTTTCATGAATGTAAGCCAAGCATTTATAAACATATTACAGTTAACAAACTTAAAAAATTATAAAAATTGTTTCTTTTAATTAGAGAATATACAACTATACTATTTTCAGTTGTAATGAAAATATTAAAGAATTCAAATGAACCATGAACCTGAGGCTATAAAGCCATTGTCTGTGCGCATGTGTAACACACGCTAGTTTTAGCAAAAGCCACTCGTGAAAATTATTTAGCACTTCTTTGTGCAATTTTTACAATTTTTTTTTAGAACTTTGAAGAATATTTTTATTTTTCCTTTGTGCAATTTAATTATTATCTCTAAAGTATGCATGTGCGTCCATCGCGTTCCATTCGGAAAATAGATGCGTTTCAATTTCAAAGTGCGCATAAGCCAATATTTTCTTGCACATTTTGCTGAATTGAAGTACTTTGCATATAATGCAGAGGCATGAAAGTCCTAACTTTCGCGGTGGGAATTGAAAATAATATAATACGCATTTTGAGTAATTACGTGTAAGTAACTATAAGCATTCATATAGAAAACAGTCTTTAATGCAATACCTTTTTCAAAATTCTAAAATATTTAATAATTTACCTTTTACGGGGATTTATTTAAAAATACTTGATTTTTACAAGTAATGTAGATAAGAAGCCGTTTAATGGCTCCAAATTTGCAGTTTTGTGATATTGCGAGTGGAGTGCAATACATCAAACTCTCTCTCTCTTTCTCTTTAGTCACTCCATTCTCGGCCTTCCTAGAACTGCTGGCTCAGGCAATTTCTCAGGGGAGTAGGGCAAGAGCGTTAGCGACAGTCATCTTGGAAGGGCAGCAGTGCGAGAATGCTGAGTCAAGTATATTGCGCAATAGCATACATTCCAATTGGAAACGGTTCAGGCGACCCTGACTATTTACGTCTCGATCCCCCCGAATTCAGCCCAAAGCTATTTCAAGGCAACCCCCGACATCTGGACTGAAAGCGAGAGTTTGGTGTAATTAAATTTCTGGTAAAATCATTTTTTTGCAAGAAATATCATTTTTAATATTTCTGACCTTAATCTATGTCGGCGTGTAGGCCAGCACAGCAGGACAAGTATATGTAGTTAGAAAAAAAATACCCTTTCGATGACAAAAGTAACGGAGTCGACTTGCTTCTGGAATTACTATTGTCATTGAAAAGGTAATTTTTTTAAACTACAGTGAAACTCTTCCATAGCCCTCCCTTCTATACCCCTTCCGAGAATCGACGCCGCACCCACAAATGTTAAAAATGATGTTTCTTGCGTAAAAATGATTTTACCGCAAATTTAATTACACCAAACTCTCGCTTTCAGTCCAGCTGTAGGGGGTTGTCTTAAAATATCTTTGGACTGAATTCGGGGGAATCAAAACGTAAATAGTCAGTGCCGCCTGAGCCGGTTCCAATTGGAATGTATGCTATTGCGCCATATACGCATTACAAAAGTGCATATTTAGAGCCATTACATGGCTTCTTATCTCTATTCCTTTAAAAGATAAGGTATTTATAAATAAATCCCGAGGGGCCATTCAATCTCGAATCAAGGGGTTTTAGGGTTTGAAAGCGGCATGAAATTAAATGTAACAAGCATAACACTTTGTGACATGAACTGAAATCAGCGATATCTTTTAAAAAAGATCAGATCTTTTGAGATAAGCAAAAATCAAGTGAAATCAGTCGAAATCTCTTAACCTATTCCTAAATCGTGAGCCAGTAAATAGGAGTCAATGAGAGATTGTGAGAAATCACGAGCAGTCAAGCGAGTAATCAAGAGAGCATTCAGTGTAGTCAGTGCAAGTTAGTTGTAAGTTATACCTTTAAAATTACAGTATAATTATAATGACAATTGGAAAAGTTAGAAATCGATAAGCGAAATGTAATCAGATAAGTTGAATCTTGTATGGATTCGAAATTTTATTTTTTGCCAACATTGTAGTGTCCGAAAGTTTATTATTTTTATCTCGAATTTCACACACAAGAACACACACACCAATACACACACTAAAGCTAGTCGGAATTGAGAACAGCGTTTGCTGAGTTTTTTTTTATAAATAAGGTCATGATAAAGTACTAATGTGAAGGAAGGTCTGCGAAAAAATTTGTATGTAAATTACCGTAAATCTATGGTTATAGAATTTTCCGTCATTTAATTATTTAATACTTTTAATGCACAATGTAATACTGCCCGAAATCCATGTTTAATACTGCCTGTTTTTTATATAAAACTATTCTTTTGTTGAACCCTTCCCCTTAGAATATACCCTAAGTGTTTGAGACTGAAACTCGTACCATGGCACAGGTGCAGATTTAATCTGAAAAAATCAAGAAAAAAAACAATAAAATTTGGAATAAATTAACCTATCGTCTATACGTATCGTCTTGAATCCTTCAAAAACCAAAAAATTTCAATCGGAAATAATTGTGTGACTTAAGCATAGACTGCCTGCGTGATTTGAAATGAATCTGTTTAAAAGACTCAATATGCACACTATTAAAAAAATCTGTAACAGATTTAGTATAAACGTAGTGGAAGCAAGAATGCACAACATGAAATTAAATTCAGTATATCCGGGGTAAGCGGGAAATTCAGTATGAATATACTAAATTTACTGTACGCAGGTATAATAAATTTAATTTCATGTTGTGACCATGCCTGCGGGACGCCAATCTTCACCAATCGTACGTATATGCCTCCTATTTTGCATAAAATAACCTCTTCCGCTGTTTTTGCAGTACTTGAAACCACCATGTTATGACCCTGCAACACCCCTGAAAAGTGGGCTTTATATAGCCTTTTATTAACAAGTGTCGTAAATAGTTCCACAAACGACCACTGAATAACACACAATGTTTTCTCTAACCGTACTGTTGCGATTAACAATCACAGCCCGAACAGATGACTGCCACGTCAGTCTGATGTTTTCACGACTCACTTTTCAGACGGCCCTGTAGTCTCATAAAAGGTTGCTTTCGAATAAAACATCGTACATCACTCGTAATGTTACATACGTCTCTTCATGCGAAGCATAATGTTCGCAGAACGACTTAAAAAAAATGGTCGGCAAAGGGTTTTAAAACTGGGCATGCAAACATTTATTTCCTCGTAAAGACGTGCCTAACACTACTAGTGAGGTAATATATTATTTCATAACTGACATAAGGTTGGTTCTATACTGTCTTCCAATTAAATTCTTAATAATATGTAAACGGCCATTGT
>NC_046658.1:70052819-70054115 GCF_010883055.1 Belonocnema kinseyi
TATAATCACAATTTATAAATACAATTTTATAAAATTAAAAAATTATGATTTTCTCCGTTGCACCTAAGCTGACTGCGCCGACCCTGACGTTCTCTAACTAAGTGCAACCTTGAGTGCGACCAGTGCGAGCAACTATCGAACAGTCAGCGTGAAATCAGATGGAGTCAGGCGGAGTCGAGAGCAGTCAGTGTGACTCTGTAGACCTGTATACAGGTCTAGATCTGAATCGACAGCAGGCAATATACTTTCAGAGAGTATTCATTGAATTAGTGACATGTCACTATTGAAATCACGTTTAACTTACAAGAAAGAAGCAATCGTCTGAAATCCTATAAAATCCGAAATTATTACTCATATGAATTCAAATGCAATCGTCAACAAAGATTTATCCGATTTCAGAGTGAATGGCCCCTCGATAACTCCTTATAAAAAGAAAATTATTTAATATTTCACTCTCTAAATATGAATCAATGAAAAATTCACTGATTGAAATAGTAGTTAGACATTTCACTGATTAATCAGTGGTTTTGGACCTATTCACTAATCAGTTCAGTAACACCAGATTAAAACATGTGAAGCATAACCTCTACATTTTTAAGTTAGGCGTTGTTGTTACTCTTTTAGTTAGATATCAAGAAAAATTCCTTGATAAAACAAATTTTTTAATTTTCGGGGTGTAAGCCTGCTGAATTAACTGTGGAATAAATATACTCTACCTCGTATGGGAAGTACTTGCCAGGTTTGTACATTACAGTCCAATCTTGAAATTAAAGTAATATATGAGGTTGTTTATCATTTAAAAACATCGGAACTTTTCACCTTTTTTAAAATTTGTTTATATTTGTGGTGTTTAAATTTTTACTATGATTCTTTGATTGAATGTAATAAAATATTATTTTATTATGATTGCTAAATTTACATGGGGCAGTGCTGCCAACCTTCAAAAGTGGTTATTTCACTGAATCAATAACTGATTGCCAGTGACCCATTTCTAGCTATTTCAATCAGTGAAATTTCACTGATTCAAATGTAGAGAGTAGAGTTTTGAAGAAAACCCGAAAGTTGACGCTTAAAAAAGGAGGCCGAAAAATACTGTTTTTTTTTATGTTTTGCCTTCTAATTATTGAGAATAATTTTCTAAGGAATAAGTGATCATATTGTTAAATTCAGAAAACTTTAAACTTTGAGATGATTTTTATGAAACAATTCAAAGATTTTTTTAAAGCGAGTTGCAATCATAAGAAGTGTGGGGCCTCGACTTTAAGAACTATACTTAATTTATTGGCATTTGGCTCT
>NC_046658.1:70054215-70109724 GCF_010883055.1 Belonocnema kinseyi
TAAAGTGAAACTTTTCAATAGCCCTCCCTTATATAGCCCTTCCGAGAATTGCCGCCGCAGCGCATATAAGTCTAAAAGAGGTGCGCGGGGTATGTGGTGGTTCTCGAAAAAGGGGTTTTACGAAGTTCCAGCTTTAAAAATGCCCCAGCGACTCGTTTTGCAATCTAAAGGGTTCGGCTTGGGCTTAATATGCTGAGAACCTATGAAGCTATATATGACCCTAATACATTTCATGCGAACGCCTACATATTACAGCTATAATAATTATGAGATCTATATCTCAGCATCAACACACTCTCCCAACCAATTTTCTCAGCAATAAAATAATTAAATTAAAATAAAATAGTCACATATTCGCCTATAAAAGGCAAATGCCAATAAACGTTGGCAAATTCGCGAACACTGAGGTTTCCAACGTATGTATGTATTGTATGTACAACTGTTGATCACATCGTTCCCTCAATCCCTCCGCATACTCCCTCATTATTAAACGGCTGCTTCCGCCGCAGTACGCTAGAGGCCGGTGTCAGGCATCGACGTTCCGTCTACTGACACTGCCACTGAACGACTGAACTAAACTGTCACTCGTCAGTGTCCACCCACACGAGAGCGGAGGACGTGACACCTGTCAATCCTCTAACGTCGCAATGATATCGATTAAATGAGCCTTTTCAAGCTCATGTGACACGTTTTATGTGAAATAAATCCTCGTGACCTTCTTATCAGTGAAAAATCATCTCAACCGATATCTTTTATAATTAAAAAAACACTTTCGACACGAAACCGCGCCGGTACGTTCTACGTAAATACATACATGCAGAGTGGACATGATCCTCCGTCGCAAGTCCTCACACAGTCATAACTGTAACTGCCCCTGTCATCATCACTGCTCAACTGGATGTGCAGGTGCGAAATAATACAAATTTATAATATGTATGCCATTGTATGCATCAGGTGAAGTACAGAGACAAAAAATCTAGTTATCCGCGATTTTTAACGTGCTCCCACAACCTATACGATACGCAAATTATTGATTTACTCTGAGTCATGAGAATACTTTGTTGCTAAACGCAATTCAGGGGATTCAAACATTTATTTTGGAATTATAAATTGAGAGGAAGAATTTAGTTCTTAGAGGAGATAAATGAGATTTTAATTGGCGTTGGCAGTGACGGTTAATTTATGCTGTCATCATTTTATAAGGATATAGCTATATAAAAACAAAGAAATTACTTTAATTCAGGAATATAAATATAGAATTCTTTCACTCCGTCCAGGGAAAGTAGACAGAAGTGGTGTAATCTTTAAAATTTTAAATCGTAAAATTATAATAATATGTAATTAGTACTGCTTGGTATTGCTGTACACTACACGTATTGTATAGGCATGTTATAAATGTATGCAGTAGCTTGGAGCGTATAATCATTGAGTATAAAAATACCTAGGTGTTCTTTTTCACACATCTAATAATATCTATTGTTTTGTGGTAATTACAAATTATAGCGATTTTTCTTTTCATAGTGAATAATACGCAGAAAAATAGTGGGATCATTTTTGTTGCAGGATATTTTTTTATGTTCTCGAAAAAGAATTTTTTCTCAAAGTAAGAATTCTTAAATTGTAAAACTGTAACATGCATTCTTATTCTCCGTTGCATCTCAATCATTCTTGCTACAAGTCGATCGAACATCACAAAATGTTGGTGTACTTTTGTAAAGATTAGCGTTTTTTATTTAGTAGTAACAAAGATTTGGTAATAATGAGATCAAAAAATTATTGTCATCATTGTAGCTATTATATTAAATATACATATAAACTATTATCTAAATTTATTATGAATGATCGTATTAACTAAAATATTAATTCTTTCTTAAATAGAATGAGTCTTATAAGGCACTTTGAGACATCTTTATAATATCACGATTTTCGTAACAAATGCAATTTAAGTATGACTTCAGTCTGCATTACAGAGAAAATTTTCAATATATGGGGCATTTTTTCCAAAGTATGCCCACCTGAAAATATCAGAATTTTCTACGTTTTTGATAGATTTTTTTTACGGTCTATTAAGCAGTTATAATAATTTTTTATTAAATTTGAAATTTGATCCCCATTTTCCAAAATTTTAAAAATTCTTATTTTTGCTCTTTGAAAAGCAATAAAACAAAATTTCTTTACCACAATTTCAATTATTTTCCTCCTCCTTTTCACTAATCATAAGCATTTTTTGAAAAACCTATTACTATTTGCCGGTCACTAAACTTTTTTAGGGAAATCCTATCGAAACTTTGGAAAAGCACATTTTTGAGTGATTTTAAAGAGTAAAGCTCTTGCGTAAGAACGATTCCCATTAAACAGAAAGGACCAAATTTAATTTCTCGAAAAAAAACGTCTTTCACATCTTCGGAAACGAGAATCCTAAGTTTTTTTTCAATAAAAAAAATAAGGGTCAAATTTTTGTTTTCTAAAAAAATGGTTTTAACTATTCCATAGTCATGAACCGCACACAAATCTAACGAAATCATGTAAGTAAACATTTTTTATCCCATACGAAAGCAGTTAAGTACATCCGAAAAAGACCCTCTTCTAACATAATCCAAAAATTTCACCCCCTGCCCTACGCTAAATATTTGTTCAAATGATAAAAAGGTCCTTTACTGTTGAGAAAAAATATACCATATATGTAAATACAATATGACAAAACATACTTATATGTACCGTAGGTATCTATATATTTTTACTAAATGTATGCCAAAATGTAATGAAATGCCTAGTGTCAATAAATACCAAATTCAACTATGTTTATAAAATTCTTCGTGATTTCACAGTTTAACATTTTTTTAATTTCCTAAACACAATTACCATAAATTATTAAAAAATTTAAATATATAAATTCAAATGGGTTTAAAGGAAAAAGTTGAAGTAGTTTTGAAGTTAAGAAAAATGTAAAAAATACCCTTTAAGAATCAATCATCTTAAATAGTAAGCCTTTAAAGAATTTATTAACAATTTTATCTCAAAGTCGGTTACAAAATAAAAGAATTTAAAATTAAATATTGGTAATAATGCTCTATTTAAAAAATAAGCGGATAAGATTTTTAATTCATCGATCAAATTTGAAACATTTAAAGCAAAATTTCAGTTTAAGTTTTCTTGCTCAACACAATCCCCGCCGACCCTGCTAAAGCTGTTTATCCCACAATATATTAATAAACATATATTATAAGAAAATTTCAATATCCTGTCATATTGAGAATACGTATAAATCAAGTAATGCAGAAATTATTAGAATATTAATCATTTATTTTCCACAGTTTATTAACAATTTGTGAATGATGTATAATTCACAAAGTATTTGTATAGATTATTTCATAATCAAATTTCAAAACCCTAGCATCCCGGTGTTTGAAGCTTCTTATCGATAATTTAAACCAAGTAATGTAGAAATGACAAATATTAGGAATACTCTCAATTTATTATAATTCATTTATTGAGCATTTTTCAATAACAATTACCACTCAGCTTGACACCTATAATACAATATTTAATGTTTACAATACTGTTCATCGAACCTCCACTACATTTTCCTAGTCTCTTTCCATATCCACTTTCAGTGCCGTATGAAAGATATGTGTAAATCAATAAAAACAATCCAAATCACTAATACAATTTTTCTCCCTGAAGAATAAAAGCTACACCTTCTTCAATTTGATGTTCATTTTTATTATTTTATTAACATAATGTTGAAGAAGAGCGCCTACGGGCATACAAGTCGCTAAAATTTACATTACTTTGCACGAATATCTGCGCAGTACCTCGACTTTCACACGGCCCTGATAAAGCTCCCCTCCACTTTCCATTATGGATGCGGTGCGCCATATCGTTCTAAACAATACGTCGTATTTCCGCGCTGATTTTTCCAGAAATAAACAACTTTTGTTTGAAATAAGTCCTGAAATCAATGAAATTTTCATCTCGCATCAGGAATTACATTTCAGTCTGGAAAAATTGATGATTTCTACGTGAAGAGAGGTATGTGAAACTCAATCTACTCTAATGCCGTAAAGGCCAGAATTGTCTGACATCTTTATTCCAGCATGTGACGTGTGACGATGCGACTTTCGACCTTGTCGCATAGAGCGAATTCTGAATATTTGAAATTGCTTATCTTTTTTAGACGAAAAAATTATTTTATTTTGGTTTTTGTAGGTTTGCAAACAAAAAAGATAAAATAGAATATACGTCGAAAAAATATAATAGGAAAATCCGTTATTATTATGAATTTCCTATCATTCTTTCGCGATTATGGAAAATCAGCATAAGAGCTATTAATATTAAAACATTTAAAGAATTTATGCAAACAGATTGATTTTGGCCTACTCATGTCGAAGTACACAAACATTATGAGCTCTGTATTACAATGTCTATAATGAAATTTAAATGAGAAATGTTTTTCTTTCTATTAAATAACAATCTTTTGAAATAAGCCATTTAAATTTTGGAAGAGAAAATAACATTTATATCTGCTTCTCGAGGCTTAAAATATGAAAAATTAAAATGTCATTATTATTCATGGCATAATTAATTAATTAAACAAATATTTTCTCAGACTTTATAAGAATGAAATTTAAAGATTTAAAGGGTTTTCAGCTATATTTTAAGATTCCAAGGAATTTCACAAAATGTTAAAGGATTTTTATGGAAGTCTAAAATTTATAAAAAATTTCTAAAAATTTTATACTATTTCTATAAATTTAAAAGAATTTAAGGTTTTCGTAGGATTTTAAGAGTTTGAGATTTTAAAATGTTTCAGGGTATTTCACAGGATTACAAAAATTCCATACCGTTTTAAAGAATTTCCTTGGAATTTGGAAGAGCGGGAAGTATTTCGTATAGGATATAAAAGATTTTAGCATATTTTACAAGATTTAAAAGGAATTCAGAAAATTTCAAAGAATTTTTAAGGAATTTCAGGGGGTTTGATAAGACTGTCGAGGATTTTAATAATTTTAATGGATTTTAAAGGCATTCAATAAGGAGATATTTTAATGCATTTCCCGAAAGCTCAAAAGGATTTCATAGGAATTCAAATATTTCGAGTAATATCCTCTGACTTTATGTGATTTAACTGAATTTTATAACATTTAATGGGCCTTAAAGAAATTATTCACAAGAATGTAGAATTTCGTAGGATTTCAAATATTTGAAAATATTTGAAAATATTTCAAGGTATTTTCAAGTATTTGCACATTTATAGGATATTTAAAACGATTTCAAGAAATTTTCAATCGATTTCAATAATTTGAAGGGACTTCAAAGATTTTGAGGTATTTTTAAGAATTCCAAGGAATTGTGAAGAGCTCGAAAAATATCAAAGGATTTCAAAGGATTCGAAATATTTTAGGGTATTTTGAAAGATTCTTGTGAATTTTTAATATATTTAACCAAATTAAAGTAATTAAAAAAAAAATTGATGTATTTGAAGATATTAAAAAAAATCGAAAACATCTTAATTAGGTTTCAATAAATTGAAGGAATTCCCAAGGGTTTTAATGGATTTAATATAATTTTCATGCGATTTTAAAGAATTTCGGAAGATATTAAACGATTTTATAGGACCTATAAGGTCTTCGTATTTTAAATGATTCTTAGAGTTTTTGAAAGGACTGTAGAAAGCTTTTAAAGGATTTTATAATATTTAAATGATTTTGAAGGGTTTTAAACTCTCTCAATGTATTTTAATAAATTTTCTTGAATTTCAGAAAATATCATTCAATTTAATATATTATCACGGATCTTATTTATTCTAATAATTCTTATTTCCATTATATTTTTACGTTGTAAGTTAAATTTATAAATTAGTTTGAATAAAAAATCAATTAGTTTAATATTTTTGTTTATTTATGAAAATTATATATTTAGAAATCATATTTATGTTGCAAAATATTTTAATAGAAGTAAAATATTAACATAAGTTTATTCAAAATCATTTTTAATTTAAAAATAAGGGGAATTTCGATTATTTTTCGTTTTGTCAATTATCTTCATTCATTGCAAAGAACTTTTGTATTACCGCATGCTAAGGTTATGCAATACATTATTTTATCATGTGATATTTTTAGTTTGTATTAAACTATCAATGAAATGTTTCACAGATAAAAATTGCATGTTTTATAAAATATTTTCTTCATAGTCACCTACAAAATATGCTTCTTCTAATAATAAAACCGTGTTATTGGACGACACCGAATTGTTGTACGGTATTTGTCATACTTCTGAATCGGTTATTTTTGTCAAATACAGACACGTTAAATGTAATTAGATTTTCATGTCTTGAAGTTTATTCAATTATCCCCCATTATTAATCAATTTAACCCTGCAAATTAAATTCGTAGGCCATAAAATTATTGAAAAACTGATTGTTTAACGAATAACATAAAAACTCGTGAACATTTAAAAAGTAATTATAACTTCAAATCTATAATAGGAAACTCTGAAATAAAATCTGAAAAATTACTGTATTTAACAACTAGTTATTAATGTTTTCTTTTAAGAGATATATTCCTAAATTTGAAAAAAAAATTTCATATTTAATCTAATTTATTTTCAAAGTAAAAATAATTGGCGGATAGGATATTATTGAAGAATACACTTAATAAACCCCTGTAATTAACCAATTATTCCTCTAAACACAAGCGTATAATATTCCAGGGAATTCTAATATCGACTTTTTTATTTTTACCCATATGCTGATAGAATTATAGTTTAATTATTATGAATTTTTAAACAGAGCTCTTTCAATATTCACATAATATTTATTCCTATAATATTTTTAGTAAAGATTTTCCTATAATCACGATACAATTATAAGAAATTTATTATAGAAAAATCAGTGTACTATAGGCCTACACTTTTATTGATGAGGCTTGTGATAACAAATATTTCAGTTATAACAAGATGAAAATTATGAATTGAAATTGATTGGAAAAATCGCTTATTGTCTCAGATATTGAAAAATTCGATTTGGAAACAATAGACAATGGCTTCAAATCAAACAGAAGATACAGAAGCGGCAGATCCTGGAGATTTTGTGGATGTAACAATGAAGGAAGGCGAAGAACTTCGATTGGAAGATGATGAGGCTGAGAATACGGAAGATAATATCGAAAACAACGCTGAAGAAAATACCGAGAGCAGTGTAAGTATTTTTTTAATAACTGTATATCTGCATGTGGGAAAAAATAAATCCAAAGAACTCAAGGTTCACATTAAAAAATATTTGTAGTCAAAAGCTTAGGATCAGTACGCTAAATTTCGACTATAAAATGCAGTGCTTTTCAGATTGTTTTAAAATTAAGTTTTATATACCTTAAAACGGACAACTGATTCTCATAAATTTCTCTTTTCCAGGCAGTGAAAAATGTCGCAAAGAAGAGAAAAAGACAGACTAAAGTAAGGCCAAAGAAGTCGAAGACATCCGAGGAATCTGATTACGACCCAACGAAGCTGGAGGACTGCCCTGATCAAGTTTTGGATCGTTTCCAACGAGGATGTGAATGTCACGACGAAAACTGTTTCAAAGGACTCAGTCCTGAGTCAGTTTATCGCCACAGACTAAACATTGCGGATCTAACGAAGGCAGAACATGACATGTACTTGATGGGCGTGACAATGGCCTGTCTCACAAATCCCTACGAAACAGCCAGACACACCGAGAGAAGAAGACTGAGAGCTCACTACGTTTATCAAGGACGAAGAGTTTGCTTGGATGCGTTCCTCTATCTAGAAAATTGCACCCACTACCAAGTCAAAAGAATCCGGAAACACGTAATGACTCACGGAGTAACGCCGAGGGTTCATGGAAATTATGGAAAAGTCCCTCACAATACTTTTTCCCTGGACATTTACAAAAGCGCCACTGAATTTTTAAAAGACTTTATCAAGAAACAAGAGCATACGCAAAAAACTAAAGTGGCGAAAAATGCACCTCTTCATCTTCCTCCGGACATGACTCGTAAAGCTGTTCATGATTTGTACACCGAGTATTGTCAAAATATTTCGCCCAGTATCAAAGTCTTAGGTTATTCCACTTTCAGAGGCTTTATGAAAGTGCAGTTTCCTCAGATCAAATTTGCCAAACAGGAATTTACACCCAGGACCCAAAATGTACAAAATGTAAAAACTGTCAAGAGTGAAATTGAACAAAGTGAGGTCAATCAAGTTTCGGAATGTACGCAAATTGTTGCAAGAAATGGCGATTTGGTGCCAGTTGTTATTACCGGCGAGGCAGTTAATCAAAGTAATACTTATATTTTGACGCCACTAACGAAATTCGAAGATGGAGTCAACTATCATCTGGATGCTAATAATGTTTTAGTGAGCAAGGCCGGGTTTCCTGTAACTCTCACGAATGTCAATCCCATAGTTTAAAAGACGCAAGAGGATTATTCAGCTGTAAAATATTTTTAGGAGTGAGAAAAAAGACAGGAATAATTTTTTTTCTTGTGAATAGTTGTGTCACGAGACATTCGATACTTCTCTCAATAAGAGGTACGAGATGAAAACTCAGCGATTCACGCATTTTAAACAAAGTATCGATTATTGGGATTTTAAATGTTCAGCTACGCTGCGCCACAGATTAATCGAAGTTATTTTTTATAATTGGAGGTGAGATATTTTGTTTTGTAGAAAAATGGGAATTTTCATCTAATATAAATTGCCATTCGTACATTTATAGAGATAATTGTATTTGCTAGTCTTATTTTTATTGAAAGTAGTATTATTTTATAAGAAACTGGATGTAAAATGTGTGAATAAAGTGTAGATTTCACTTTGTAAAATTCAATTTTTCATTTTAATTTATTCAGCACGTGAAACTTTTAAATGGTCTTTTTAAATATAATATCCGACCCAATTGCCCAAAAAAGTAGCGTGAAAGAAAATTAATAATTATCTTAAATGGGTACAATGTGACTGCATCAAAAGATAAATAATGTAATTTCCTTTCGGGGAGAGAGGCATTGACCTTATGTTTCCCTTCTGCCCTTAATCGTTCACACAGTGAGCATGTAGGTGGCCCATTGCGTTCCCTCTTTATTAACTCTCTTCATTTGCATTTTTAAGTAAAAAGAATTCAATGCGAGGGAAGCCAAGACATTTAATTGAAGAGTTGAAAGGTTGCAGGCATTTTTTTTGTCTTGGAATCCAGTCTTGCAATCCTGTCTGCTAAATTAATATCAGTGTTTCCCAACTCGCTCTCAACGAAAAAGAATTTATTCAAAAACCAAAAAAGTATCAGAAAATTTTAATGCAATTATAGTTCTTCAATAATAATTTCGCGCGACAATGTTTAAAAACGAGTGATAACGTTTAAGAGAGTATCCTTTTTTACAAGTTCTCTACACTTTCAAGTGTAACTTTATTAATTAATTCTGACTAATTAAATGTTGCTAACCTTATTTTTTTTTAATTAAGTAATCTTTGAGCCTTTCTGATTTTTACAAAAGGGAATTTTTGATCTAAAGTAGGTCTTCAGAAGCGATTTTTCAGAGGAATGGAATTTGTTTTTATTTTAGTATAGTGCTAAGACCGTGTTAATAGAGTATATGTAATTGAGGAATTTTATGCGGAAATAAAAGGATTGAGAGCCTCTTATTTTACAGTTATATCAGCAATATCGTGGGTAAAACAGGAAACTGTTTCATATGGATGGAATCAGCAAGGTCACCTGAGTGCAACCTCAGATCAAGCAGTTGCAGTCTACTACGAGAGTTCAAACTATCTCCGTATATAGTCGACGTTGCATACATAACTGTGAAGTGAAAAGCGCTCAAATCAAACATATAATTTAAAACTGTACACTATTATTTTCCATGAGTTCCCCGTTCATGTTAACACGGTGAATTGTAATGATTTTAAACGCGAAATATCTTAATAATCAGTTAATAAATGTCAAGTAATAAATCATGTGTGGATAAGTTTATAAAAAGTGTACTACCTGCACTTTCATGAATTAAGTTATAATCAACCTTTAGAAATATTTTCTCTGTTTACTTCTGACTTTCTATGTTAAGAATCTAGAGTTCATTGATTTAATTGATAGAAACGAAATTTTATTCCATTACCGGAATATTAAAACAAATATGATTGATCTGAATCAGAAATAGTATGCTGAATTTATTTTAATCAAATATAATTTAGTGTTGTACAGTGTGTACGAATAATTTTTTTTTTTTAATTATTAATTATAATGTTTTGGTTGCAGAAGATGTTGAGAGTATGACCGGTGAGATAGAAAATGGGGATCTAGCTGTTAGAGACGTTGCAGACCTCCTCCAACCACAATATGCTATCATTACAGGTAACTTATTTTTAATAATAATAAAAAATTCAATTCAAATTGTGAGACAAATATTTTTTTAGTTTTGCTAATTACTACTAAAAGTTACTTATCGTAAATTAAACTCTTTTCAAAAATAGAAGGGAAACATCGAAGATTGTGTTTAAGTTAAGGACTCTGTAATTGATCAAATTATTCAAATTATCGCAGACAAGAATTACTTTCTAATGATATTTTAGAAAAATTTTAACATTTATTTAGAATAGAAATACAAATTCTCAGGAAAATTATAAAAATACCTGCTGTCTAAAATGCAGGAAAAACAATAATTTATGTGCGAGATAGTGTAACCTTCGAATCTAATCTGAATAACACATTACAGGTTATTTATGTAATAATTGCCGTATCCTAGTTCGGTTTCCTACTTGCATGTTAATGATAACAAATTTCATAATTTTTGAATTCTGAAAAAGAATTTTTCATTTAATTTAAATTATTATGACATCGAGCTATCGTATTGAAATAGAAACTACAATTATTTTCACAATTCAGTTATTTAAATATCTTATGGTGAAACTAATTATGCTTGAATCCATATTTCTAAACTACGGCAAAAAATATTTAACCTTAAAAATATATCGGAATTTGTTGAAATTCAATATAATTAATTAGGTTGTCAACTTATAACCAACAGCTATTTAAATTAATACTGACACTATTTGAGATACAGAATTACTAAGGCGAAATCATCCTACAGTAGATAGGAAAAAATTAAACAGTATTTGACTGCATTAGTTTCCAAAAACTAAAAAAGATTTTCATTTTTAAATAAAGCTTACATTTTCATTTCAGTATTATTATAAAAAAAATATCGCGAAATTAGTCAATTCGTTGTATGAAACATTTGTATTGCACCCGGTTAAGGGTGCGATTTTGACTCCACTAACCATCAATAGAAAATCATTGATGGTATTGCTCCTGCATGACAGAATACTCAATTCTATAGAATTATAATTTATTATTGCTAAACTTACAATTAAAAGAATTTAGCGAGTAAATAATAGTTGAAAGTATCATTACTTTGTAAAAACCATAAAAGCTTTTTAATAACCATAAGCCTTTTAATAACTACAAATGTACACTACTTTTTCGTTTATTATTTGCAGAAGCTTAAATTTAAAAACTTCACGAATGAAAACAATTAAATACCACTTTTAACTTAAACCAGCTTCAAGATAGTCGCAGAGCTTCCAATTTTGAGAGGGAATTTTTTCGCAATTTTTTGATTATCTGCTGTTGGTTATCTCTTATGGGAAAGTGTAATGTCGACTAAAAAGCCCTTAAATATTGATTAATAATAAAGAAAATTTGATTCTAATGTATGAAAATGTCACAAAAATCCTTCATTGAAGTAGAACAAGATTAATAATGAAGAGGCTAAATTTTGTTCAGGTTACCAGATAAATAAAGATTATCTACTGTAAATCATTATTCTACTGTTGGGTGGTTTACCTATTTTAAAATACATATTAGTGTTTCAAGATGTCTCGTATTCAACGATACTCTCAATTTAATCCTTTAAAATTATACTTCAAATTATTATTTTTTTAAATAATTTATCAAGCTTTATTTTCGAAAAAAAATACTTTTTCAGGTGGTAAATCGAGAGAGGGGTGTCCAATAGTCACGTTTCCTGATCATGGCAATTTTCACAATCTTCCAGACTTAGATTACCAGCGTCTCATGCTTTACCTCACTTCTGTACCAACGTAAGCAATGTTAAATCCGTCGATTAATAAAAATATTATTAAATAAAATTTCATATTTTACATGATAATTTTTTTCCAGTTTGCAAGAAGCAGACTTGGGATTCCATTTGATAATCGATCGCAGGAACGACAAATGGAATTCCGTTAAAACAGTCCTCTTAAAAATTTCAGTAAGTTTCTCCTCTAAAATATATTTTCCCTACAATTATTTTTATTTGTAAACAATTAATACTTATTTTTCAGGCTTTCTTTCCGGGATTGGTGCATGTAGCTTACGTTTTACGTCCAGCTGGTTTTTTGCAGAAGGCCATTTCAGAAGTCTCGAATAAGTTATTCCGAGAGGATTTTAAATTTAGGGTAATAGTCCTAGCCAATATCATTGAACTTTACGACTTTGTGGATAAAGATCAGCTGACGGAAGAACTCGGAGGTGATTTACCTTATTGCCATCATACTTGGATTCAAAATCGAATTGTGAGTTTAATCATTCTAAATTACTTTTATTAAACTATTCATTAATAAAATGATCAACGCTTAATTGTAAAAGAATTTTCTTTAATATTTTCATAGAATCTGGAGAAATTCTCGTCAATGACACAAGACGTGTCACTAGCTCTCGATTCTTTCACTCGACGTTTGGCAGAAGTCGAATTTCCCAATAACACTATTGCAACAACTACTTTATTAAATCAACAACAGATTGAATATAGCGAATTGAAAGAAGAAATTTTAGCAGCTGCTCGTCATGGAGAGGCATTGCTCGATAGTATTCGTCAGCTGACTGGAAAAGGAACTGCTGATCGTTTAGGAAATGTGGCAGCGATTGAAAGGTCGATAATTTAGAAACTAATGAAAAACGTTTCATTCAACTGTTCATGATTTTTATTTGACCCTGCATTCTTGATTTTATCAATTAGATTGCTCGTACAATTAGAAGAAACAGAAAGAACTTTCGACTTATTTTGGTCTCATCACAGTTCTCGTTTGAGGCATTGTCTTGCTCTTCGACAATTCGAGCAAGACTTTAGAGAATTACAGGCGAATTTAGATCAACATTTAAAAACGATTGAAGAAATGACTGAGGTTGGAGAAACGCAATCCAGGGTTGATCAACTCCTGCGGGATACTTCTACCTTCCAAAGAATATGCAGGGTAAGATTCAAATTTTATCAGAAAGATCATTACACAATTTCAAACACTTCACATGATACTCGAGGAAAATCAAAGTCACTGTCAGATAGATAAAAATGAAAATAAAGATTAAGATATCATTTTATGAAATTGCCATTTGAAAATAAGCAACAAAAATCTTTGAATTTTTTTACAATCACGCACTTAATGCACTGCAAAGTATCTTTCCCAAACCAAATATTTTATTTTTAAAGATATCAGTCGCCACAGTAGCTATTCTCGTTAAAGCAGGTGAAAAGGTGGCTTTTTTCTCAAAAATACGTGATAACAAAGTTTTATAAGTAAAATAAGCATGAAAATTAATGCGTATTAATATTTCAGTAGTTTAAATAATAATAAAATTTTGTCTTTGATAAGCCTAATTATTTGCGCCTTACCCAAAACTCATTTCTTTACTATGAGACCATTTTGTAGGTGCAAAACCATAAACCATCATTTTCACGGTTATCGATATATGGGTAAAAATTCTAACAATTTTGAAAGTATAAAATATGGAGAAGTTGAAATCCAAGCTTTTTAAGTTTCGGAATGAATGAAGGCAAATAAAAGAAATATTTTTGTTCCAAATCCTAATTTGCAAATTTTGACCGGGTTTACGATTCTGGTCACCATTTCTCGAAAACATGTCCTTTCAATCGTTTAAAAAAAATTAAATGTTCAAATACCTCAAAACATTTATCATCAGATTTTGATGAAATTCATATTAAAAGAAAGTTTATTAAGACATAATGGAAAGTTTACAGAATTGCGTGATACTAATTAACGTAAAAAACTCGAGGAATCTGGTTTTAAAACCTAACCCTTTTGAACCAATATCAGAGTTTCTCATATCATTTTCATTACATTTCTGAATTTAGAATCCTCAAGTTTTGCAATTAAATATCTATTTTAATTAATATCTCTCGAAATTTCTTAAACCTTCCATTATCTTCTTTCAGGGTAAGAAACTATAAAATATAAGCTTCATTAAAATCTTAGAATACACGTTTTGAGATATTATAATTTTTTATTGTTTTTAATTACATAAAGGACCTAGATTTTTGAGTAATGGTTAAGAGCATCAGAAAGATAGTACAATTTTCTTTCAAATCGTTTAGTTAAAAATTTATATAGTTTGATTTTGACCTGATAGGATTTAATTAAAAAATTATCTGGCACACCAAACAAAAGTCAAAAGCAGAAAATTATTATTTATATTTCTTATTTATATATTATTAATAGTTTATGTTTTTCATCTATGGTTGATAAGATATTTTTGTGAAAGAATAATGACAAATAATCAATTTAAGACAAATTATAAATTAAAACTTTGTTCGTGATTATCTTCGAACAATTACGTGTTAGAAAAAATGTGAATTTTCATTTATCAGAGAACAAAAATCTCCTTAAACACGATGAAATTTAATAGCATAATATTTACGAAAATAGTAGAAATTTTGAACAGAAAACGGCTGGTATTTTTGTGTAAATTGACTTTCAACATTTCAGAATATTTGTTAACATTTTTGTTAGTTTTAAAGTATTTTTTAGAATTTTGCGATGTACATTAAATTGAAATATTCATAACTTTGTCAATTTGTTTACAAAATGGATGATCAAATATACTTGGTCTCATAAATTTTTTAAAATAGTAATTGCAAAATAATTTTGACTTGCATCAATTAAAGGTGATCAGTTTCCAAAATAGACGAAAAAAGTGACAAAACATCTAAAATAGAAGAAAAATGTCAAAAAACATTTTAAAAAGTTGAACAATTGCCGACCTGTGATGACTAAGCTATATCAATATTTTTAGAAATTAAAGATTAAAAAATCTAAGATTATTTGGTTTGGATCATTTGTTTTTGAGCACACTGCACATCACGCACAGATGTTACTTTGCACCGCTTTCCTCATTTTGTCGATAGTCCTATTTATTGCATACCATGTGGATTTGGGTCTTGGTAAGCAATCCACTCAAGGAAATTAATCTATTCTATTAGAGCCATGGTGTCCAGCGGTAGAAAACTTCAACAATCTATACGAAATAATATTATTTCTAAATATTTTTATTGCACCTCACAGAATTAATTTTCTAAATCCATTCATATCTGAAAAAGAACATAATATTCCGTACATCTCTAATAATAATTTCAAATTGGCAGTTGCTATTCCTAATTAAAATAAGTGGAAAAGGACTATGAAAAATCGAAAAATGATAAATTATAAATCGCTGGACACTATGGATGAGGTCATAAATTTATCAAATATCAGCGAGAAATGCGTTGGGCTAATATGTTTCTAAAAATTAGATATTTTTATATATACTCCGATTTAAATCTCTATTAACTGCATTTAAACTTTAAAAACCTCATTGGAATTCAGATCTTTCATCAATTCGTCATCTAAGGATCACTTATATTTAATATTTCATTTAAACAAAATTAAAATACATCACAATCATAAAAAAATCTAGTCCTTGTCATAGAAAGTTTTCAAAATAGGGATTTAATTCGTACTTACTATCGGCATGATACTTATGTGAATGAACGTGATTTTTGTTTCGCACTGAGCTATGCACGTAAAAATAGAATATTATTTTTATCGAGTACTTTCTCTTTGAAACGTATTCAATTCTGAATATTTACTAAGCAAGATTCAAGAGTATTTATCAATAATAAAAGTTGCGTATTGATTTCAGTAAAGTAATTTCTTCTTTCTATATATAGTAGCTTTTCCCTTCATTAAACCAATTCATCTGACGGGGTATTTTTAAATGCACATTTGTGCATTTGTAGGGAGACATAGATCGAGCAGAGGAGGTCATTACTGCAGGCCAGCAGTTACTTTCTGGGAGACATCAATGTCCAGCGGAAGTAGTTGAACCAAAATGTGCAGAATTACAGAGGGTGTGTACGATTTTGAGCCAAAGACTCGAAAGGCGACTTCTTACATTGACGAAATGTCGCGAACTTATGGAAAGGATCGACAAGGTAAGAAAAGCTACTAAATTAAGAGGCCTACAAAATAGAAGTAGAAATTAAATAAATAGCATTCAAGAATTAAAAATGATTTACTTTCTAGGCGAATACGTGGTGTACAAGAGGAATAGAAATACTAGCAGCACAAACTAGTACAACACCAGCAGACCAGGCTCTTCAAGAACTTCAGCAACTGATAGAAACAGCTGAAGAATTTCATCATCCACGATGTATTTTTCAAGATTCTATTATGCCAGAGACCAAAGCTCTTGTCACTCAGGTATTTTTTTGATTAATACAGGTCCTAATTAAACAACTGAAACTCTAGGTCTGAGATAGTTAGACCAGAGGCGGCGGAATTGAATATTTGAAATATTTAGTAATATTTATGAAATTATTTAAATCTTTTTTAAATCTTTATAAAATCATTGAAATCTTTTAAATCTTTGGGAAATCATTTAAATCTGTATGCAATATTTGAAATTTTTGTTTAATCTTTGAAAATGTCTTAAATCTTTATAAAATAATAATAGTATTTGTGAAATCTTTGTATTTGAAATATTTGGTAGTATATGTGAAATTGTTTAAACGTTTGTGAAATCTTTGTGAAGTCATTAAAATTTTTTTAATCTTTGTAAAATCTTCGCGAATTCTTTACAAATCTTTGCTAAATGTTGGAAATATTTTTGAAATTTTCGCAATATATGTGAAATCGAAATCTTTGAGAATTTTTTATAAATATTTGAAATATACGGTAATATTTATGAAATTATTAAAATCTTTGTGAAATTCTTGAGAAACGATTGAAGTGTTTGTAAATCCTTTAAATCTTTCCGAAATCTTTAAAATCTATCTTTGCGAAATATTTGAAATCTTTGTGAAATGTTTTTAAACTTTGGGAAATCATTGAAATCTTTGTGAAATCTCTGTGAATTTTATCAAAATCTTTGCGAATTATTTGAAAGCTTTGTTAAATTATTAGGAAATCGTTGTTCGATCTTGAAATATATCTTAAATTTTTTTGAAAGAATAAAAGTCTTTGTGAAATATTTTAAATCTAACCGAAATTTTAAAATATTGATGAAATTATTTACATATTTATGAAATCATTGAAGTCTTTTAAACCTATCCGAAATCTTTGTGAAGTCTTTAGGAAATTATTAAAGTATTTGTGAACTCCTTAAGATCTAAGCGAAATATTTTAAATCTTTGGGAAATCATTGAAATCTGTGTGCAATATTTGAAATTTATTCGAAAACGTTGCGAAATATTTTTAATTTTTGTTCATTCTTTGAAATTTATCCGAAATCTTTATAAAATCTTCAGGAAATCATTGCAATTTTGTCAAATTTTGTAAAATCTTTTGAAATCTTTGCAAAATATTATAAATATTTCGTATTATATGTGGAATTATTTAAATACTTGTGAAATCTTTATGAAATCATTGAAATCTTTGCGAAATTTTGGAAATATATTTGAAATATTTGGTAATATTTGTGAAATTATTTAAATCTTTGTGAAATCTTTGAAATATTTGAGAAATCTTTAGGAATTCTTCAAAAATGTTTGCAAAATATTTCAAATATTCGGCAGTTTTTGTGAAATTATTGAAATATTTGTGAAATTTTTGAAAAATGATTGCAGTATATGTGAAGTCTTTTTAATCTATCTGTAATCTTTGCGAAATACTTTTAATTTTTGGGAAATCATTTAAATCTTTGTGAAATGTCTATGAATTTTCTAATAATATTTGCGAAATATTCGAAAACTTTGTGAAATTACTAGGAAATCATTTAATCTTTGAAATGTATCTTAAACCTTTGTGAAACAATAGAAATCTTTGTGAAATCTTTAAACTCTATCTGAAATTTTTTAAATCTTTCAAACATTTTTGAGATTTCATTGCCACCTTTGCCATGTCATTGTGAAATATTTGGAAATTTTTGATAAAATTTGAAATATTTAGCAATATTTATGAAATTATTTAAATCTTTATGAAATCTTTGTAAAATTTCTGTGAATACTCTCAAATCTGAAATCTTTCTGAAATTTTCGAGAAATCATTGAAATCTTTGCGAAATATTTCAAATATTTAAAAAATATTCAGTAACGTTTGTGATATCTTTGAGAAATAATTTAATTCTTTGTGAAGTTTTTTTAATCTATCCAAAATCGTTGTGAGATCATTAAAATCTTTGTCAATCTTTAAAAATCTATCTGAAATCTTTATGAAAGAATAGAAGTCTTTTTAGAAATATTTTATATCTATCCGAAATGTTTGCGAAATATCTTAAGTATTTGAGAATTTTATATCTGTATTTATTATTTATGTTCAATTTTAACATAATTTAATAATATTATACTAGGTTGAAATTATACCAATCATTATTATGAGTCTATGCCCCTGCCCCCCTACCCCCCTCTAGAAAAAAGTCTCCGCCGCTTCTGAGTTAAACATTTTTTATTATTGTCCTGTAGGTTTTGCAGAGGATAGAAGACGTTTCAATGATGTGTGATAAGAGGATAGTGGCATTAAAACAGCAGCTGATTAAACCAGCAAGACCAATTCAAACTGTAACCCCAGAACCTGCAAAACCACTTCAGCCAGCACCACAAATCATCAAACCTGGCAGAATTCTCAGAAAAGCTAATACGATGCCAAAGGTATTTTTCACTAAGCCCGAAAAATAATTCTAAAAGTAGAGACCAAACGTCTTTTTTTCTTTGATTTTAAATTTCTAGTAAAATAAATGTTTCTTTTAAAAGATGGAAATGTGTCCAATCGAGGGAGAAACTTCGTCACCAGAAAGTGAACCTAGAGATGTGGAAGCTCTAAAGTTGAAACGAGGACACGTTCTTGCAGAGCTTTTTGAAACTGAGCGTATTTATGTGGCAGAACTTGGATCCATTATCAAAGGCTACAAAATGGAATTGACGAACGAAGCTATGTCTCATTTGATTCCTGCAGCCTTGGTAGGCAAAGCTGATGTCCTTTTTGGAAATCTCGAAGACATTTGTATCTTCCACGGGGAAACTTTTTTGAGGGATTTGGAAAACTGTATTTCGAATACGGAACTTGTGGCTTTGTGCTTCGTTCAGAGGGTAATTTATATTGCATATTTAGTCATTAAAAATCAGAAGGAGGGAAAAATCTATAAACTTCAATGTTATTACAGCGCGAGGTGTTCTTCAGGCTGTATAGTTACTATTGCCAAAACATCCCAAGATCAGAAGGATTGCGTGAGCAAATTCAAAATGAACCTCAATTTCTCGTAACTTGCCAGCAAAAGTTGGGACACAAATTACCTTTGGCAGCCTATCTTCTTAAACCGGTGCAGCGGATTACAAAATACCAACTTTTATTGAAGGATCTTTTAAAATATAGCGAAGAACAGTCTTGTTGTACAGAATTACAGGAGGCTTTGGATTGTATGCTTATTGTATTAAAATGTGTCAATGACAGTATGCATCAGACGGCCATCACTGGATTTGGGGTGAGTAGATTAAGAATTTTTGAAAATTCAACATTTTTGGTGGAGTGGTCAAATAAGTAAAAAAAAATAATAATAATCAACAGGGAGATTTAGGGGTGCAAGGAGAATTATTACTACAGGGTTCATTTAGCGTTTGGAGTAGTTGTAAAAGAGAACGATTGCTCAGACTCAAACCATCCCAGCGACACATTTTTTTGTACGAGAAGGCTATCATATTTTGCAAACACAGCAAGCCCCAAGCGCATAACAAGGCGACCTACCATTTCAAAAGATATTTGAAGGTACTAATTTTAATAAATTTGCTAAAATAAAAGTAAATAATGTACATTAAACAATTTTTTTAAAGATGTCGCAGATTGGTTTGACTGAATCAGTAAAAGGGGACACAAGGAGGTTCGAAATTTGGTTGCAAGGTCGGGCCGAAGTTCATACAATTCAAGCATCAAGTATTGATGTTAAACAAGCTTGGGTGCGTCAAATAAAGGGAGTTTTGATGTCGCAATTGGCGGAACTCAAGGGGAAACAGTGCTCGGCCCTTGGAAAAACAAATCACAAGTTTGTATCAAAAGCTGTTTATCGTTGAGGAATAAGCACACAAAACGTGAGAATCCATTTTTTGACAAAATTGAGTTAATGAATTAATGACTATTTCTGTATATTTAGAATGTCATCAATTCGATTATGAGATTTGAGTTTGCAAGAAAACAAATTTTCGTTTTGTTTTCAACGTCTATAAAAAAACGAATGTTCGGATTTTTAAGATCTCACTCCGTAATTTTGTATTATTTTTTGAAAAAAAATTCCTAAGTGGTTGACATTTTCAAAAAAATTTAGATTTAGATCTGGACAAAAAATGTTCAAAAATCAGCAAAGTGACTAAAGCCAATTATTCATCTTAAACTCAATTTTGAACAATAGATTTCAAGCTGTAATGTATCTTTAAATATTGAGAAATAACTTCAGAGCTGATTTATCACGTTTTCAGGGTGTCCCTTTTAATAAAAAAATATAAAAATTCACGGTTCATTCTCGATTTGCAAAAATTTTTCACGGTTAATGAAATTAAATAATTCGAACTACAGAAACATTAAAAATTAAAAGATTAAATTTTTGTTTATAAACTGAACACTTCTTAAATTAATAGTTAAATTATTTTCATTTCAAAATCTTGAAAAGTCTTCATGTTTTCCATTTTTCCAAATTTAAAATTATTTTTGAAATTTTTGCAGAACGTCTAAACATTTGATTAAATTACTTTAATTTTTTCTATAATCTTTCCTAAAATTTTTGAAAAATTCCGGCAAAATAAAAAGAAATCATTTAAAATCTTTCAGATTATTTTTGACAATTTTTGAAATTTTTAAAAATCTTTTCAGAACTTCTACGCTCGAATTTTTTCTAGAAATAATAGGTGTTCAATATTTATTTATATATCAAAATTCAATAATTTTACCTACAAATTCTAAGTTTTCACATAGAACAATTCAAATTTTAACGCTCAAAGTTTTTTTTTTAAGTTTTGAATATTTGTTTTCTAATTACTGATTTTAAATAAAGAGTAAAATAATTCCAAATGTGAAGCAATTGATCTTTTTCATAATTAAACATTTTTAATTTTCAAATTTGAGACTGAAACAATATTTTAAATTTAATAAACTCGAATATAATAATTAATTATTAATAAGAATTAATTAGTAAGTAATAACTATGAATAAATTATTTTTAAGTTTTAACAATTTTCAACGTGAAAATCTTGAAATTCTTAAATTTTGAACTGATTCCCAATCGTCTTGTAAAATCAATTTTATTAATATTCACTTGTTAATCCTTAATGTATAGTTCAGTTTTTAAAATAATTAAAGTTAATATTCACAGTTGATCAATCAAAAATATTTTTAATCCAAAATTGTTGTTTTCAAACCTTTCTAAGTTTTAATTTTTTAATTCTTTAAAACGGAATTGTTACATTTCTTGAATGAAAAATGTAAAATTAAAAATTAAAATCTAAAGAAAAAAAATTGTAAATGAAATATTTTCGAATTACGCATCGCGGACTAAATGATATTATAAATTTCCCAGTCAAAAAATAAATTCACTGTCATTTCCCGCTTTTGTTCGCTTATTCCTTAATTTTTCATATTTTGCAGATATTTATTCAGGATCTCAAATTTTTTTATGATTTCAGGCCTCTTCGTCAAGCGATTTCGTGGGATGCGCAAAGCAGTCTTTCCGGATCACTACGTACTCTTTCTGTTGATGGAAGTAGTGTAATTTCACATATTACAGATGTTTCCCACTCAACAGAAGAAGACATAGGTTGGAGTTCGGAAAATACGATTAGCGATGAGGAGGATACGTTCACTGAAAATCCAGGACCTGCTCCTGTGAGTTAAATACAAATTTAACTTTAAAATTGCCATTTTTCTTTATATATGATACTTTCAGAAACTGTTGTACCCTATATTCAGTTAAGGTCCCTAAATTACCCTAGTTTCAAGATTTGGTCCCTATGCTACTCTATGTGCAGCCCATAATTTTATAATAAAATTTTTATTTAAATAATCCTGAGGATCAGTTGATAAAATGATCAAAGGACTTGAAATATTTTAATGTATTTTATTTCATTCCTTGGGATTTTAAAGAATTTCAGGAAATTTCAATTGATTTCAAAAGATTTTCAAGGATTGGAGATATTTTATGGTATTTTAAAAGATTACAAAGAATTTCTTTATAGATTTAAGAAATCAATGGATTAAAAATTTTTGTAAATTAAATTCATCTTGAAGTCTCTAAAACTCGCCTCAAATCCTCAGGCGTTTCAGAAATTCTTTTTCACTTTTCTAAACCGATTTCAAACTTACTCAATTCATTGAATTTTTGTATATTTTTGAATTGTTTTGAATTCACTTGATTGTTTTTTGAATACAGGTCGATTTTTTTATGAATTTGATCGAATTCTTCTCCTTTCTCTTAAATTCCCTTGAAACTTACTCAAATTTGATTGTAATCGATAGAATTTTTTGTATTTAAAAAAAAAGTCCAAATTATTTGAATTTAACTTGAATTGTTTTATAATCATTAGTCACCTTTTTAATAAGAAGTTAGCAGAGTTTCAAAGATTTTAAATGATTTGAAATTAGCGGGGGGGGGGGGTCACTCTTAATTTCATCAAATTCTATAAAATTGGTTTTATACTTTTAAAAGGCTATCAATTCATTTGAATTTTTTTTAATTCACCTTAAATTTTTATGAATTTCATAGAATTCTTCTCATTTAACGATAAAGGAATACTTTTACGGTTAAAGTGCCATAGTTTGAAAATTAAGTTTCAAAACTGATCCTTTAACGGTTAAAGTGCGAGTCGTTTAACCTAGAATCGTTGCAACGATAAGCAATTCTACTTTAACGCGTAGAAGGTGCAGTTTAACGTTTAAAATGGGACGTACTCTTACCGAAAAGTAATTTACGCTCATGCGTGTACGCATGCGTGGAATAGTATCATCGCGCGTTAAAATGCAATCGTTTAACCATTAAACTGCATACTTTTAGCGTTAAACTAGATCGTTTAAGAGTGAAATGACTCTGCTTTTAAAGTTTTCTACTTTAACGATTAAAGGACCAACTTTATCGTTCAGAGGGAATTTCTGAGAGTGTAGTATTTAGTCACTTCTTTGGTTAGAAAATAGTAAGGTTTCATAGATTTGAATAAATGTAACTTTTTGTTTTTTAATTGACCCTGAATTATTTAAATAAATTGTGGAATTCTCTTCCATTTTTCAAAGGTTTATTTCATTGTTTTAATTCCTCTAAATTCATTCAAGTTTACGAAAATTAATGGCATTTTTTGTTTGAAAAAAATGGTCCAATTCATTTGACTGAAATGGTTTAAAAATCGTCTGAATTTATCCTGAACTTGTTACCCTTTGATCGCGAAAAAAGTATCCTATGAACGAGATAAAAAGTACTCTTTGGTCCCTATATTTAATTCCATAGGGACTGTGAGGCTTGCTGTTGTGCCCGCGCTTATCAGAGCCAGAAATTTGCAACCAATCTAATTTCGACACCTTGCGTTATTTTGCAGGGAGGACGATACGTAGCATTGGCGGATTACTGTGCAGTTGGTCAATCCGAAGTAACGATGCGTGAAGGTGATAGCTTGGAATTATTGAAAGTCGGATGCGCGGGTTGGTGGTTCGTTAAATTAATCGGATCCGGAATCGAGGGTTGGGCGCCCGCTGCGTATTTAGAGCTGATCAGCCGGAAGACGTCTCGCAGCTCGCAATCTGTAAATAGTCAGGATCCTATATGAAACAGGCGTCTCACACACTAGGTTTATCTTGGTGTGTTGAATTGAACCTGAATAATGCAATCAGTGTGATTGTTTGTTATATGAAATGCAAATCGCACTATGCTATATTTTAAGCAGTCGATGAGAGTTTCAGTCGGAAGTAACGCAATTGATGAGCAAAATGAAAAAAATGAAGATTTTTTGAAAGAGTCTAGAGATTTTAAAAAGCTGCAGAGTTTAAGAAGTTTAGAATTTTTTATAAGATGAGATTTTTAAAACTCTCATCCAGAAAAGCATCTAAAGTATGAAATGTAAATGCCAGGAATTATAATAATCAGGGTACGTTATCAATAACATATTCTGAAGCAAAGAAATTAATCAAAGACCTAACAATGAAAAGAAAAAACGATGATGACTGCCATATTGATGTATAAGGGAAGTTTGGGCTGGTCGATTTTTTAGATATCTACAATGGTCAGAAATCACATTAGTTTTGAAAGCCCTGCCGATCTTTATCGGATTTTACAGCACTTTTGAGAAATTTCGTATCAGAGATACAAGTAATAATAATAATAAAAATATCTGATATTGGATCATTCTTGAAATATGAAGTTAATAGTCCCCCAGATTTGGAATATTTGTGCATAGTTTTTCAAGAATGATACATGGCATATAATGTTTTGCAAATTGCTAATTTGCGTTCTATGTGAAACACCTTACCTGAATCATACCAAATGCTTGGCACTCGTGGTGTAAATAGTTAAAAATTACTTTAGACTAAGAATCGCCCAATGCTTGGGAATTATATAATACTGTTATGGATTAAACGAGAAACAACAATTTTGTGAATACTATGAACTAATCGTTATCGCAACCAGTGCCGGTATCATTAGGTCGCCAAGACCATAAGATGCTAGAACGTTAATTCTACGAAATATTTCTGAAAATAAGCAGCTAGTACCAAGAAATGTGCAATACCGTAGAGGATATTTAATTCCATTTTGTACTTGATCGTATTTACGTTAGAAGGGTAGAGTCGTGAAAACCCATCATTCATATTCTAAAGATTATTGGTGTAGACGTTAATTCCTCCTTTTTATAATCCATCGTTTAACTTCCCATGTGTATGTCCTACAATTTTATTCTTTTAGTTCATAGATTTTTCGAGGAGTCTATAATTTACAATTTTCTACCAAGCTTACAATAAATTTGCATACGTAAAGCCACTGAATTTCAACTGAACTGAAAAGGTGGATTGATTTATTCTGTTGATTATCAGAATAAAGTTCGAGCCTAATCTTGTTGTTCTTCAGTGGACGGATCTCAAGTGATGCAATTTTGAAACAGTATTTGGATTCTCACCCATTTTTAAACCGTCCTCTGCAAAAAGGCCTCGTCTACTTGAGCTTTTGATATTTATTCGGTTTATAGTGACTATCCTTCAAATTTTACACAGATGAGGATTCGTTTTGTGATCCATTTGTTATATACGTAATAACTCCAAATAATGTTTTGCAAAGGTAGTTTCTAAAGCCACAATCTCGCAAAGTTAGTATCTTATTATAGCTGGCGCCGTTTCGTGATAGTAATTTTATTACTTTCAGATTTGTATGCACTTGTAACTCGCATAAAATCTCTAATGATATTTTCACATCCTAATTTTAATTATTTATTTCTACGACTTTTGTAAAAAAAATCTGTTGCTCCTTTTTGATTGGTTAGTAATTTGTTGAAGATCTATTTTTATAGTAATTATTTATTGTCTAGTTTTCGTAAGATAATTTTTATAATTTAGATAGAAGAATTATGTGATTTTTGAAAAATTAATTTGAATCAATAAAATATATTTCCTGTTTTGAAAACTTTGGCAAGAAATTTGAATTCCGATATAGGGTTTATAAGCAGATAGAATGTAAGGAAGAAGCTGACAACAGACTAGAAGAATATTTATGTACAGACAATAATATTGTCCATTTTAATGATTAATATCTCGACTTTTTGCAATAACGACGTACAATGTTATTACGTTATAGCCGCCATACCTCCCTTCGGTAAATAGCAAATAGAAGGTGTTTTCTGCTGATGAATATAAATGTAACGAAAATTAAGAAATCGTTAAAACGAATAGTTACTTTATCTCATGAAGGCTGATTGATATTAAAAAAAAAACAATATTTAGTCCAGGAGTTCTGCCACAACTTGATGATAACGGTTCCTTGGTCGTTCCTAAAAACGATGATAAACTCAGAGGAGACGCAGAATATATTTTTACAGTAAATAAATAATACATGTGCTGAAACTACTTCTATTTGCAGCAAATCGAAACTTTCAAAAATTTGAAATCTGTAGCTGTGCCATAATCTTTCCATTTTATTAAAGAAATTTAATTCGGTCAGTTTTGCCCAAAATTGCTCAATATATTTTACAAATTAAAATTTCTTCAAGAAGTTTGTGCATAATACTATGTAGAGTTAAAAAAGTGTATTTCAATAATATAATTGAAATGGTAGAAAAACTTGACAACGATTATAGAGTCGCTTTAGCTAGATCACTGCTTATTGATCTAAAAATTTGAAATCATTGAGGAAAATTTTTATCTGTTCCAAACAGATAGTGTAATCATTAAACGAATCATTATGTGAATAATTGATATTTCGTGTGTTACAAAGTGCAAAATTGGACAATTTGGAAAACACCAAATGATAATTCGTCAGATTGTCAGCCGAAGAACGATAAAGGGTAAAACCGAGAATTTTTCACAAACGAAAGCAATAGAAATGATGCTTTAAGTTTGTTATCAAATCACAATGTGATATTTTATTTATTTTGAAAATAAAATCCCCTTTCCATTTTTCCTTCTTAGCCGTTTATACGTTTACGGACCGACGTGGTCATTTGTGGTTTTCCAAGTATATAAATTTTGTAACAATTTGAAACAGGAAACACTAGTAAATATTGATTAGAGTCGGAACAAGAATTAATAAATAGAAACATAAAAAAGTTTTTAAAATAACCATATGGTCTTTGAAAATGTACAAAATTGCCATATATGGTCACAATTACTGGATTCATAAAAATTATTTAAATTCTATAAAGTAGATTCAATAACTTTTTGTTTTTTTTAAGGTTTAAAACGTATTTACAGTTAAAAAAATGTATGAAAGATAAATAAAAATTGAGAATAATAAAAAGAGAAAAAAGGATTCGAAAGTAGAATCACATAAGAAACCAGTATAAAATAGCTTATGTAAAAGGTAATGATGAAATATTTAGCTTTAAATGCCGCAAGTAGAAGCTTTTGCTGATACTAGTGTATACTCTGAATAATGTGACTTTCAGTTTTTGAATACTGCATATTGTGTTTGGTTGAACTGGGCGGAAAAAAGACTCGCAGATTTTGAAGAATATATAGATGACCTTGAAAAAAATATTTCATTCAAGTAAGAATAAAAAATAAAATACTTGAGTGAATATATTATTAAGATAATCGAGACAGCTAGAAATAATTTATTAATAGATACCCTAGTACAAAAACAAACTGATTTTTAATATAGACTTGTATCATTTGTAAGACATGGCTATTATATGTTTGTTGTTTGTCTCCAAGTATCTACATTTTGTATGAAAAACATGATTTAATCTAAAACAATCAGAGTCCTCAGATTTAGACAATATAGAAATAATAGCGGACAAACTTATTATTGATGTACCATTTTGTACCTGAAGTTGTGAACGCTCAAATATATGAACAAAGTATTTTTTCAATCCTTCATTTTGCCTAAAATATGATTTCACTTACAACTAAAAATAGGAATTATAAGTTTTTCTTATACTATATCATTTTAAATTTAAATGAAAGAATTTTTCAGCACAGTTTCAAGTTTACAAAAAGCAATCAATAAAATATTCGATTATATTAGCCGGAACGTTCAGAACTTTAAACGCAAACTTTATTGTGAAATCATTTTCTTTTCAGGTGTTGTGAATTTCGAACGTGGATTATATTAATGTAGAGTGGAAAATCTGTACAAAATGCATTCGATGAATAATCTGATCATATGTCAGAGAGAATATTGTCTCTTTATGTGGCAAATTGTGATGAGAGTGGATTATGAGTGTAAATATATTATATTGCATAAGTATATCCTAAAAGTGCATTTTTATTTTGAACCTCACTAAACTTATTTTCAGGCATTTGAATGAAATTAAGGGCCTCTTTCTGATATTTGGTCATTACTTCTGTAAACTCAATATAATTTACCTGAATTAAACTATGCTAAGTGTGAAAAATTACTAAAAAAAGCATGCAGTTTTGAAAGCACAACGCCAAAATTGTGTTTCTTCAGAGTTTCACGCCAAAAGAAACAAAAAGGAACGTAATGAAAGTTTCTTTAGGTTTATTTTCGTTCTTTTCTATATAAGATGTAATTATATCACATCATTTTAACATGATGTCTTCGGCGTAGCCTAATTATCATTTGATACTTTTTTCTTATTCTTTAGCCAAATTATTTTAAATTTATCGAAATAATTGGAAAATATCAAAAAATGCCTCTGAATTTCGTCCGAATCCCTGCTTATTTGATAGTTTCTTTGCATTTTCAATTCGGGATTATTTCATCTTGACCTTTTGTTTTTTATTTAAGTTTCGAACAAGGACAGTATTAATTCTTGGAAGGGCCACCAGGTGGGGCAAACACCAGGAAGGCCGATTCATTTTGTGCCACGATCACTACGTGCAGTTGTAGAGTCTTAAGCATTCATAGCGGCCAACTTACTAGCACTGTGGGTCGATAAATTTCTTCCAATTATTTTTCCTAGAGTTATTGTTTACTTTTCCTTAAAAACTTTAAACACTATTCTGTGAAAATGGCTCCCAATGCTCAAGAAGTTCCAAAAGAAAAACTTGAAGTTCCTTCTAGAGGAATAAGTGCCGTTTTATTAGGACCACCCGGCAGTGGCAAAGGCACTCAGGTAATTTGCTTGTCGATTTTCAATTGCACTTTGTCCCCATTTTTATTAATCACTCAACAAATAACACCAATTTATTTATTTCACTTGAGAAATTAATGCTGTACTTTTTCCATAAATTGGACTCTTCTTTGGAATATTTAAATAGCAAAAGCATGTTAAGGATTTGGTTTTTCGTACTATTACTTGCTCCAAAAGTTAAGCATGTGCTTATTATTCCAGTGAATGTTGTAAATTAATTTTCAATTTGAATGAAAAATTTGACTTTATTTCTGGCAGTATCAACCGGGGTAATTATGGATCAAGGTGGATAATTGTGGATCAAGGCTCTTACTCTGTATAATTTTTTGTTTTCATAATGTGATATTTTAATTGTATACCTGTAAGTCTTATTACAAATATATATATATATTCTTATAGAACATAACAATTTCCCCATATTGATCACGAAATGATCGATGATTACGCCTGTTGCGTGTGCTGAAATTTGGGCACGAATAGTCTGATTATTATATATTATTATATTATTATATAATTTCGTTAAACATAGATACTGCCTTTTAGAAAATATAATCTTTTTTATAAAACGTTGTAAGAAACAAACAGATAAATTCGTGTGTACATCCTTTTCTTAAATATGTCCAAAAACAATCTGTAAGATTGTAAGGCAATTCTTTAATTTGTTAGGGGAAAAATTGTGGGAAAGCTCAATTTTTTCAAAAGGCATTTAAGGAAGTTTTTAAGAGATTCGAAAATAATTTAAATGTTGAGAAGATTTCAAAACATTTTAAACAAAATGTACATTTTTTAAATTTGGAAAAAAGAATCTTTAAGAATTTAAAAACGTTTCAAAGAGTAAAAAAATTTCCCGAGATTACTGGAAATTTGTTTAATTATTTCTTATTTTTAAAATTGGACTTTAAGAGAAAATTTAAAAAGACTTCAAAATATTTCAAATGGTTTCATGAAATTGACAAAAAATTATCTGGGAAATTGTACGGAAATTTTTAATTGTGTAGATTTTTTTTCATTTTAGGAAAAAATACGAATCATTTCAAAATTTTAAAAGATATGTAGAAAGTTTAGAAGTTTAAGCACATTTCTTATAATTTTAGGAAAAAATCTTCTTATTTTGAAAATTGTTTCACAGGTTCAGAAATATCAAAACATTAAAAAATAACTTAAAATTTGAAAGATTTTAAACAAATTATTGAAAAATTTGTAATGATTTCTTATTTTGAGAAGTGAATTTTAAGAGAAAATTGAAAACGATTTCAAAACATTTCAAATGAATTCCTAAAACTCGCGTAAATATAATCTGAAAAATTGTATGGCAATTTTTTTAATTATGTAGATTTTTTTAGGAAAAATTCGTATTATTTAAAAATAATTTAAAATTTTAAAAGATTTCAAAAAAATTCTAAGCAGAATATGGATCTTTGAAGATTTTGAAAACTATTTAGAAGCGTTTAGAATTTTTTGAATGGTTTCAAGAGAATAACATTTTATAAAAATTTCTGGGAAATTTTCCGATGATTTCTTTTTTTGAAAAATGAAATTTATGAGAAAATTCAAAACGACCTCAGATTGGATAGGGCTATGGATTACCTTTTTTTTTGTTGAAATTTTTGCTTCCACTGATCAGTCGTTACTATCTCTGATATTAATACAGATTTCTTGAAAAATATTTCGCATTTATAATGAACTCTAGTTAACATTTTTTTTATTTAATTTTAGGCCCCGCTCTTCAAGGACAGGTACTGCGTATGCCATTTATCAACAGGAGACATGTTGAGAGCGGAAATAAAATCCGGTTCCGACATCGGAAAGCAAGTAAAGTCGATCATGGAAGAAGGGAAATTAGTAAGCGATGAACTAGTAGTCAATATGATTGATAAAACCCTTGACAAACCTGAATGCAAGCGGGGATTTCTCCTCGACGGTTTCCCAAGAACTGTACTCCAAGCCCAAAAGGTAAAATGAGATAAATCTCTTCTTACTAATAGATGTTAGTTCCGCTATTAATTTTCCTTAGGAGCGAAATTAAAAAAAAAAATTTCAGCTTGACGAGATGCTTCAAAAAAGAAAAACGAAGCTCGATGCAGTAATCGAGTTTGGAATTGACGACAATCTTCTAGTGAAGAGGATTACAGGAAGATTGGTACATCCAGCAAGTGGTCGATCTTATCATGAAGAATTCGCACCGCCCAAAGTTTTGATGAAGGACGACGTAAGTCAATCTTTTTAAGAACTTCGGTTCAAAATGCGTAATTTGAAAATCTTTTACTTCCAAAAATATCCATTCTATATTTTTATTCTTAAGTATACATTTTTAATCTAAAGAATTTAAGAAAAAAGTAAATAAACATAAATACATCTATAGTTTAAACATTAAATAGTGAACAATAATTTATTTGACAAAACGATTTTAAATCCGTTCAAAATTTAAGAATTTTCAGATTTTAACGTTAAAACTTAAACTATTTTAATTGCGAAAGTCTGTCATTCAAAAAAATGGAAACGCCCGATTGAAGCTTTATAAACTATTTTGAACATGAAAATTAAGTTAAAAATATTGTTTCAGTCTAAAATATTCAGTTATTAACCCATTTAATTTGAAACTTTTTAATTGAGAAAAGGAATAGCAATTTAATATATAACAATATTTTATTGTTCATTTAAGACGATTAAATTGTAACCAAATATTTAAAAGTAAACAATTTGAAAGTGAATTGTTTGATTTGGAAAGCCTTGAATCGTTACAATTTCGAAGAGCTTCTAAAGTTTGAACGTTACAATTTTGATTGTAGTATTTGAAAAATGTTTATTTTGCCAAAGAAATTGTTGAATTTTGGTCTATAAATAACAATTGCACACTTATTATTTGTGAAAGGCTTCAAATTAATAAAAAAACATTTTCTTAAGATTTCTAGGATTGTTTTTAATTTCCAGGATTCTTCTAAAAATTGTATGAAAAATTCGATAACCTATATTTTTAAGTAATTCGAATTTTCACTACCATTTTTATAAAATCCTGCAAATTTTAGAAAATTTCCTTAAAATCTTCCAGATTTGTTTTTGGACAATTTTGGAAATCTATTTAAATCTCTTACAATACTTTTTTAACATGTAAAGTCATCTTTAATTTTCCTAAAAATCTTGAAAAATGTTTTTATTGTTTTGAAGCCTTTCATAATTTTTAAAAAGCTTCTATATTTTTATTTGAAATCTGCAAAAATTAACACTTTGTTTTAAATTAGGCTGTGGTTTTTTGCATCGAAATTCTGGTACAAATAGTCGAATTTTGCCGGTACATAAACCTCGTTTAAATTATTTGAAATCATTTTAAATTTTAAATTGAGTTTCAATCTTTTCAAAACTTAAAATGACTTAAATTTTTCTCTACAAATAATAAGCAGGATTTTATAAAAAAAGTTGAAAAAATTCGCTTTGTTTTAAAATATATTTAGAAGTTCTGAAAAAAATTCAGAAATAATTTTATATATAACAAAATTTAAAATAACTAATCCAGATTTCTCAAGATTTTGAAATAAAATTTTGAATCTTTTTAAGAATGTTTGAACTATTTCAAATGAAATTTCTAGCTTAAAATTTTGAAAATTTTAATGTTCATTTATTGATTTTTTAATTTAGAAACAGTTAAAATGATAACGTGAATTTATATTTTCGGAACTGCATTTGAATCTTTGCACTCTATAATAATTATAGAGTTCAAAGATTCAAATGCAGTTCCGAAAATATAAATCCACTTTATCATTGAAACTCCTAAATTTTAAATTCTTTAAAATTAAAGTTTAAAAGTTTTTTAATGAAAAAATGTTATATTCAAATACTAAATAATTTACACGTATAAAATGGTAGTTAGGTAATACCACTTTTCAATTGAACAATTTTAAATTAAAAGTAGATAAACAGCAAAACTTAGAATTTTTAACTTTTATAAATTATTTATATGTCACCCTGAATAAACAAAGAGATGATAAGTTCTTAGAGGTAAAAAGATTTTTAGTTCCTTCCAATATGGTATTTTTAACATATTTTTCTGAATGTATAAATATTGAATAAAGCTTCGAATTACAACACTCGATAGAAAGTGATTAATAAATCCATTAAAGAAATTGAATAAATTTAAGCAGTGTCATAATAATTGTATTACTAAAAAAATTAAGCAGCATTTAATTTACAACAGCTTACGGGTGACTCTCTTATAAGAAGGTCAGACGACACTGCAGAGACTCTGATAAAGCGATTGTCAACCTATCACACCCAAACTCAACCTCTAGTCGACTACTATGCTCTTCAGGGAATTCACCACTATGTCAACGCAGCCAAGTCGAGCGAGCAAGTTTTCAGAGATATTGACAAAGTCTTCATGAACTCGATCAAGAAAGATAAGAAAGGCTTATTCAGCAGACTCTTTTCGTAATAGGATTAGCAATACTTACAAGAAAACCTGCTCGAAAATCTCAATCCAAGACATCGATTACATGCATACATGTCAATATACTAGTGTAAATTTTAGGAAACAAATCAAGTTTCATGAGCAGGAAAGTTGCGACTGTTTAATACTAGTGATATCCCAATTCAAAACGAAAATAATTCCTGATAAATGTGTAACATTCGCTCACTTCCAGTCCGTTGAAGGTAGTGTAAATTCTATGATTCCAAATCTTTGAGATTTGTAGAGTGATTTAATATGATAATATTCCACGAAAAGAAAAGTGCTCGTCATTGTAGTTCAAAGATCTTTCACTAAGAATTTTAACTGCGAAAGTATTAACATTAAAGTGAGCACAATGTATATTTTGCTTTCTGCGAGTAAGTTGATGTTTTGTCTCAATATAAAGTAGTTTCAAAGTTGCACAACGACTAGATTCATTTGTAGATTTTTGGAACAGATGATAAATTGATAACTAAAATAGATTCAAATAGTTTCATGGTAAATTACCACTGCCAAGCTTCTTTGCTTATTTAAAGTAACAAATATATGTATGTATGTATGTATGTATGTATGTGAAAAAGGACGTAATTATTTTGCTAGAGACGCATTGTACTTACAGGGAACAGTGTACCTAACTTGAAAGGATTAGAGACCTGGAGCAGATTTTTACAAAGACAAATTTAACTGCAAAACAGATAAAGAAAATAGGAAAATAAATTGCATGGTGCTGCTTATTTTGCATAATAGACGCATATTTAAAATATTTAAAAGCCCTAGAATTACTTTAAACTCAAAATTAATTGGATAATACTGAAGTTCATTGCTGTGGATCTATTGCCATCGTAAGGGCGGCTTTTTCATCTGGGATAGATACTATTTATCAATTGTATTTCTAAGACCGGGGCTTAAACTCTCCTTCATTCGTAACTAGAATTTAATTATATCTTAAGTTTTGTAGAAAATATTTTTGCACTCGATGAATAGAGTTTTATATATTTTTTGAGGAGAACGTTTTTTAAACTAAGAGTAATCTTTAGAAATTGTGTTCATTTTTTTAAAGTTACGAACTATATTAAGATATGATTGAATTTATGTCTTTCACACATTGTTATATGTTTATAGAAAAGTTGCTTCGAATTTGAAATAGAAAAATGTAAATGTGCAAGGTTTTGACGTGGAATTCAGAATAAGTGACAGAATTTTAGCATTTGACGGAAAACGTGCCTCCGGCAAGTCTACAAGCTACAAAAGTATGCCTAAAATTGTACAATACTACTTTTAAACACGGGATAATATTGTTACAATGTTACTAGCAATTGTGTACAGAAAAATTACTCGGTGTATCGACCACTGGAGAAAATAACAAATAAAGCCTAAACGACAAGAACACAAGTTTAAAATTTTTCATAAGTAGCCTCTGTGTTTTCATATTTTCCCATTATTCTTTTACGGAGCCGGCTTTCAGAATTTGAAAAAAAAATTACAAATAATCCAATTGAATCCTTCATTAAAAAATAGGTGTCACAGGAAAATATCGAAACCATTCTTATCGCTGTTTTGTCCTCTTACTGTACGTAGTGAAACAATATTTCAGATACAAATTTTCAAATTTAGTTATTTATTTCAAGACCAAAAAAAAAAGATTTTTCTACTATAAAATATCACTTTTTAACGAAACACTACCAGTTTCAACAAAATAGTAGAATTTTCCACCTAAAAAGATGAATTCTTAACAAAAAAAATATAATAATTGATATTTCAACCAAAAAACATGAAATTTCATTTTAAGAAAACTTAATTTCAAAACCAAAAAGACGAACTTTCAACAAATAAAGATTTCTCATTCATGAAAGAAGAAACAGTTCACCTAAATGTTGAACCTTTCAGCCAAAGCATTAATTTTATGTACAAAATATTTTCATCAAAATAGTTAAATTTTCAACCAACGAGATGATTTTTCAACTAAAAATATGAACCTCCAACAATACAATGATTTCTTAACAATGTGGATCAAATAACCTTTTCAAAAAAAATATTTAAATGCTTCAGCAAAGAAGATTAGTTTTTAACCAAAAGTTGTATTTTTGTCCAAGAAAGATAAAATTTCGATTGAAACAGACAGGCCTGTCATATAAGGACCGCCCTCCCCCCTGGCCCCGGGTTTTCCTTTCGACGGGCCTGAACAATTTTTAACGAAAAATACAAATTAAAAAAATTTGGAATTTTCATCCAAAATGGATTTTGGTTTTTACTTTTCCAAAACAAAATATGAGTTTTAAACAAAAATTAAGCTTTCTACGGAAATACTGGTATTTGTATCCAAAAAATGATGCAATTTCTATTGATGCAGATGAATTTTTAATACAAAAAGACACATTTTTAAAAAATAGTTGAATTTTCATCCAGCAAATATTTCAGTTGACTTTGCAACACCAAAATATAAATTCTAAATAAAAATCAAACTTTCTACAAAATAGTTGAATTTTCAACCAAAAAGGCCTTTTTTGGCGCTTAAAATTAAATTTATGTTAAATTTCTGTACAATTACTGCGCGAGTTACTTGTTTCATTTGCGAATTTCCAAAACTTACGTACATGAATAAAGGCTCTCTCCGCCTCCTTCCGTAAAAAAATCTATCGACTCCCCTACCCCTTGAACTGTCACGAATTTTAAGTACCGTCCCTTTTCCACAATGCCGCGATGGGGTAATTTGAAAATCTCGAAAGAAAGAATGTTTTGCAACATTCACATAAATAATTAATAATACAGTTTCATTTAAAGGGCAATGACAAAGCATGTCACATTTGTGTGAATATTTAATCAAAGCCAGGCGTATTCTAGCAGAATTAAAATTTAGAGGAATTTAAATTGTATTCTTTATGAATGAAAATGTTCAAAATTAAATATTAATTAAAAATTGAAAACTTTTGAATTTGAAACTCAATGCGAATAAAATTTTACAATTTAACATCGAACACTGCATTTAATATTTCAATGTCAAGGCTTATAAAATTTTAAATTGGCGTTACACAACAAAATTATTATTTAACATTAATTCTGATTAGACCAATTTTTCTAAAATAAACAAATGAATTGAATTATTCTTAAAAAATACCTTTAAACGTCTAAAAAAACGTTGAAATTGAAACGAATGCGTACTTCAGTTAAAACTGAAAAAAACTTCGTCATCAAAAATTGTGATATTAAAACTTTTTTATACTCAAGCACTTTCAAATTTGAATTATTTCAAGTAAATTTAAATCGCTTGAAAATTAATAATTTTCAATTGCTAATTATAAATTCCATTATCAATTTCAGATAGTTTAATTTTTATCTATTTTTATTTTTAACTCAATTTGTAATTTTTATTTTCAAATCTTCCCTTAGGATTATTGTTATTCATTCTTGAAGATTCACAATAAAATATTTTTAATTTGAAATTATTTGTTTAAATTTGCAACTGCAACTGTAATATGATTACATTTTTTGAAATTGTACTATTTGAAGTTTTTCATTTCGAAATTACTCTATATTTTTATCAAAAAATATTAATTTCAAAACTGACTATCAATGCTTTCAATATGCAATTTTCAAATACGAGACTGAATAGATTTTTTTGTACTAAAAAATGTGATTTCTATCTAAACAAAATCACTCATTTTCACCGGTTAAAATTGTCGAATTTTAAATATTGCGAGAAATATCGTAAACCTTCAAAGTTTAATTACAATAAAAACTTTGGAAATCATATAATCAGAAACTTTCAAAAATTACAAAACGCGCGAATTATGAAGTATGGGAAATTGTGTAATGTTTCTCTTCCGGCTTTATTCCGGTGCGAGTTTCTCCCGGGTGGGTGGCCCCCCTAAATCTATAAAAAATTTTTGAAAAATGGATCGAGTTTTTTCTGTAAAAAAAGGATAAATAGGGCACATAATGTCTAGTAGAATATTTCAAATATATAAAACGGAACTTTACGTTTATCTATAACCTAAAAATGAAGCGGAAAGTCTTTGTCTCTTATGAACAACATCAATTCATTTACTAGTACCTATTACTGAATTATCTTTAAAACGAACCAGTTAACTGTAACATTGTCGAAACGACAATTATATCCAGTAATGAGGGAAAATGTCAACCAAACACGCCGCTATAAGACATCAACAAAGGCTGACTCACCATTTTTCAAATTTAACGAATGCAGTATTTAAATTGTCAATCATTATTCATACAGTTACTTGATTTATAACGACGGATTGGTCCATTGGGCCTAATCTGTAAAAATAAGGCGGCACGTAACATTTTTAATGTAATTATAATCACTTTTAACTTTACTGAAAATTGCCAAAATTAACCTCCGTTTAAATATATACGTTGATACGACGCCATATTGGAAACTATCGAAACTGCTTTCGACTCTCGATATTATTTGGATCGGACTTCACGTTAAATACTATAGATTTACTTCTGTCACAAAAAATGTAAACAAAATAAAGTTAACCGTTACTTTGGTACTTTTGCTAAGATTCCAATGTATCTTAAATGCGTACATTTGTGATATGATTAAACAACTTTAATGGATCTTTTTAATGTAGTTCTCTCTTCTTAAACATTGACTGAATACATTTTTTCCTCGGATGTTTCAAGTTTTTTAAGTAAGTAGTTTTTTAATTGTATTTATGCTTGAATCGTAATTTCTAGTATGATTCACTGATTTAAATTCGTTTTTCTTTCATTATTACTTTTTCTCCATAAAATAATACTATTCTCTTCCTAGCTCCTTAACCTCACTTTTTGTACAACTATATTTTTGTAAAATTTCGTTTTTTTTCTTTAGTAAAAATGGAAAGTTTGTTATTTTTGGTTAAATAAGCATTTTCTTTTGGCTAGTTTAAGTATATTCATTTAGTAAATAGTTAATTTTATTTTTAAATAACTATTTCATAAATGTATTTGAAAATTGTAAATATTTTTTTTCAGTTCTTTTATAATTTTTAATTGTTTGAAGAATATTCATACATACATAGTTATTAATTGTTATCGATGAAAATTACATTATAAATCTAGGGGCATAGATCTACTACAATAAATAATGCAGATTGAATTTTAAAAAGTAGCTAATGAATTTTGGTTAAATTGCAGAATATGGACGTCACCTTATTGTTACTTTTGCTACTATGATGTCTCAAATATGGGACTGTTTCTGGCCGTTTCGATGTTTCAAAGCACCTAAACGGTGAGTTAAATATGATCATTCCGATATCGTGACATATCCATATTTAAGATATTGTAGTAAGAAAAGTAACAAAATTTTTAACTTTTGCCTGGACAAAACGCTTTATTTATCGTTCAATTAAAGATTCTAATCAATTGTTGCAAAAAAATACTGTTTTTCCAGCCAAAAAAGAGGTGACGCCCCTATTCTGCAATTGCACCTAAATTCTGTCTAAAACTATCTTAATTAAGTACTTATATAACTATATATCGAAGAAAAACTTAGTAGAGTTTCTGAGTTTTAGATGACTTGGTACAGACATTCAAAATTCGCGTGTTTTGCATAAAGTGGCTTCGCCCAAAATCAGTAAATTTACTCAATTTGTTCTGTACCATATATAATTATTCTTAAGAGTTTTCTTAAACAAAATTCTCCTTCGAAGTTATTAATAATAGTATCAATCATACCTTAAAGTTACATTTCCATATCCATGATTAAACATAACGATTTTTATGATCAAAATATTTTTTATGACATGCACGAAAGACAAATATTTTAATATCTTCATAGTTCAACAATAAAAAGTGTACATTTTATTATTGAGCACTACCTAAAATCGAAAAATCGTTTGTTACACTGTAACACTATCTCATTGAAATATTATTTTCTCGGAACTGAATAACTTTTTTCGATCAAACTTTTTTCTCCGTGTTAAACAACTCAACATCTCGGGTAAATATACCATTTAAAAAAAATGAAAACAATCATTTTTGTCACGATTTTAACACACTTTTCAGAATCCACGAAATTTATACCTTAAAAATAAAACTTAATTTTCCCGGAACTGAATGATTTTTGTATCATACGTTTTCCTTATTTTTCCCTGTTTTTCATTTCCTATTTTCTCTCTATTTTTCCATTTTATAACACAAGAAAATAAATATTTATTTTAAAAATTCTGAAGGGTCATAAATATTTATTAACCACTGTAAAAAATCCGTTTTAAGATTGCACTTCAAAGTGTAAATTTGCACATGTAAAATGTGACTTTAGAAGCATTAAAATTACAGGTTAGAAAGAAAATTTATACGTGTTGTGTAGAATGACGTCTCTTACAGGCTTAATTCTATGACCTTGCATAAGTTCATACGACGTGTTGAAAATCACTACGTTCAGAGTGTGTAAAAAAGGGACTCACGCTGTACATAGTAAAATTCCCTAGACTGGTGAAATTACCGACTGCACATAAATTTCTATTTTCTAACAAAAATTTCTCCACTTCATAGTCATTTTAGATTCATCCGTATAATATACCACATTTGTCTGATTTTCGCGATAAAGCTTTCTTTTTCGCTCTTTTGTTCGCGTGCCATAAGCGAAGCGTGCATTTTAGTTTGCAAACTTTATTGCTCACTTTCGGCGAAAGCATGAATGCGAGTGACTGATTTTAAATCATAAATTTTGTGCGATTTACGCTTGCGTAATTATAAATATATTTTTAATGCGATTTTAATGATTTAAGTACTTGAGGTTAGGTTGATATTTTGGAGAAATTTGCCACTTTCCGTTGATCAATTTTGCGTCACATATTAAATTTCAGTTCAGGTGAGAATTTTATACTTTTGTTCAATTTTTGACATTTCTATAAATTTCACACTGCTGCGCGTGACTCCACTTTTTACATACGTTTAGCGTACTAAAATCCCACAACCTTTTTTTACAGTGAAAATAATTTTAAAAAATTAAATTTTTTTCTATTCAACTATAATTTTCGTCAGGAGAAAAAGTTCAAACTTAGCCCAGTGCGTAGACTTTCACCTCCATACATGCCCTACGTATCCTTCGAATATTTTTATATTCATTTTCTGACTTTTTTTCTTAATTCTTGGTGAAATGTAAAATCTTCAAACTTATAGACCAATATAGAGTACACTTCACGCTAAAGATTGACCTAGTGCGAAGTTTCTAAAAGTTCAGTATAGCTGCAAAAAAATTAAAATATATTTAATCCATAATTACCCAGCTTTATCCATAATGATTCCGGTTGACGGTACGCAAAATGTCTTTTAAAATCTTTAAATTGTTAATTTTAGACTTATAATAATACTTACTTACTTACTAATTTACTTACTACTTACTTACATTCGGCAATTGTCTAGTTACTCTAATTGATATGCAATCAAGTTACATAAAATTTTTTGTTTACGTTTTTAAAATCAATTAAAAATATTCCCTATGGTATCAAGTATGAAACAAAGAGATCTTTATATCAGGTATTCAAGATTGTAATGAACAAAAGATTCCTGATTTTTTAAATCCTGTTTCACTACCAGAAATACCATATAGGGTAAAGGAATCAATTGTTGTGGAAATAAGCAACCTTAAACTTTCCTATCCTTTTTCTTATGAATGCTGCAAATTTCAAAAGTATTTGGCTGGAAATTAAGTTGATCTAACTTTTATTTCTGTATGTATTTTCTTTCATAAATTTAGAATGTGAAATAAAAATTGTACCTAATGAAAATTAAATGTACCAAAAAAGCCATTTCTTGAGGTGCAGGTACAAATCGCTCGAGTCCTAGACCCATTTATCAAGTGCATATCCTAACCCAAAAATTCAAAAATGTATCAAGTGCGAATCGATTTATAATTATAATATCAAAAATATTTGAAAATAGTAATTAAAAGTGTAAAAATTTAATTAAATACTTGAATAAGAAATTTTAAATGTGGAGAATAGTGAGATATATGGGTAAAAAATTTGATTTTTTTAGGTTTTATTTTTGAAATATAAACAAGATTTTATTATTATTATTATTATTATTATTATTATTATTACTGCCATTAAAATAACCTCCCTAACCTAATATTTATACGTATAGACAAATGGGACATTAAAAACAAAATTATTATGTTGAATTTCCGTCAGTTTTAGGACGCATTCATTAACCTTTTGCGCATCCAGAAAAATTCAAGTGCTAAGCAAAATTTCTCGATTAATTTGCAGATGAATTGCTTGCCGATAGAAGGGACATAATAGTCAGCAATAAAGGTATGAATTCATATCAAAAATAAAAATGCCTCAAGGATAAATTAATATATGATACATGACATTTTTACAAATCTTATTTTTTATTTAATTCCTTAATCAATGAACCCATTAAAATATTAAAAGTTTATAACAAAAAAAAAACGGTTAAAAACTTAGATTCACGAAGATACGATGTTTGTTTATCTAAGTAAGAAAATCGCGATACCCAACAACTTTCGACTGAACTGTGTCTCATGGAATCAAAAACAAGGCTTCATCGCCGTCGGTGGAGAAGACGGTCTCCTAAAAGTTCTCCGAGTCGATTCAAATGCAAGTGGTCCAAGCAGCGGTGGCAAGACTCGAGGTCTTGCAGCAGCCAGCAATCTCAGTATGAACCAAACCCTGGAAGGTCACAACGGTCACGTCCAAGTAGTAACATGGAATGAAGAATACAAGAAATTAACATCCAGTGATCAAAACGGCGTCATAATCGTCTGGATGCTCTACAAAGGATCCTGGTACGAAGAGATGATAAACAACAGGAACAAATCAGTCGTAAAAGGAATGTCCTGGAGTCTCGATGGTCAGAGAATTTGTATCGTCTACGAGGACGGGGCAGTCATCGTCGGATCAGTAGATGGTAACCGAATCTGGGGAAAAGATCTGAAAAACACAGCTCTCTCTGGAGTTCAGTGGTCTCCAGATGGAAAACTGCTCTTGTTTGGTTTGAAGAACGGCGAGGTTCATCTTTACGATAACCAAGGAACTTTCCTCACGAAACTAAACGTCGTTCCCTTGAGCACAGGGCATCCACAAACCATAGTCGCGATTCACTGGTACGATGGGAAGAATGGATACACTGCTCTGGATTGTCCCACTTTAGCAATCTGCTACCAAAGTGGCAAAGTCCAACTGACGAAAGATACTACTGATGAGAATCCGATTGTTCTAGACACTGGAATGACTGCTGTTTGGTGTGCTTGGAACAGTTACGGATCTCTACTTGCAGTCACTGGGATTGTGCCGGCTTTTAACAGTGGAGAAAGCAAGGAATCAAACGTGATTCAATTTTACACGCCTTATGGTCAACATATAAGGACTTGCAAAATTCCAGGGAGAGAAGTTACTTGCTGTTCCTGGGAAGGAGGATCGTTGAGAGTTGCTTTGTCTGTGGATTCGCATATTTATTTTGCAAATATAAGACCGAATTACAAATGGACTTACTTCAGCAATACTGTGGTTTTCTCTAACGAAAGAATTAGCAAGGATGGTATCTGCATAACCTTTTGGAATACGAGTAATAATACTTGTTGTACGAAGTATGTAAAATCGTTAATATCGATAGCAGCTCAGGGAGAGCATTGTCTTCTCGCAGTGAGAAATTACCCGGTTCAAGGCTCTGATCAATTCGTCTTGATGGTTTGCAACACTATCGCGACTCCGATAGATACGAAATTCACGGATTTGGAACCTTTGTGGGTTACAATGACGAGCAATGCTGTTGTTGCAGCTTCAAAGAACAATTTCTTGATTTGGAACTTCAGAACGCCTAGGAATTCTGCTTTGAACCAGGGTAGAACTAGGAGAGATAAAGTCTTCCATGTGGATGATACACCAACAGGAGTGACGGAAGTTATTCAGGACTTGGATAAAGAAAGAGCATTTGAAACTCCGCTTAACACGAAAGCTACAATGGATCCGATTTGTTGTATTTGTGGGACAGATAAGGTTCTACTTGTTGGTAGAGAATCCGGAATGATTCAGAGATATTCACTTCCTCAAGTAACATTAACGAATAGGTACAGCACTTCTTATAGACCTGCAAAGATAGCTATAAACTGCAACTCTTCAAGAGCTTCTATTATGGACACTTCTGGCGTTTTGACGATGTTAGAGTTAGAGCCTCAAAAAAATTTCGACGCAGAGGAAGAAGAAGACGTCAGTAAATTCGAGAGAAAGGATGTCTGGGCGATGTGTTGGGCAGAAGACAATCCTTTACTGATTGCAATTATGGAGAAAACGAGGATGTACGTGATTAGAGGATTGGATCCTGAAGAACCAATTTCTTGTTCTGGTTATATTTGCTCCTTCCACGATTTAGAAATACGCTGTATTCTCCTGGATGAATTGGTTCAAAAGCCAGAAGACACACGCCCTGAATTAATCGTTGATTTAGAAGTAAAATCGCTAAGAGATACAAGAGAACTACTAGCCAAGGTGGGTTTGAAAGAAGCAAATAATTTTATCCAAGATAATCCTCATCCTCGACTTTGGCGCTTGCTGGCAGAGTCAGCTTTAAAGGATTTGGATTTGGAAACTGCAGAAAATGCGATGGTTCGTTGCACAGATTATTTGGGGATTCAGTTTATCAAACGCCTCAGAAATGTTCATAATGATCAGCTAAAGAAGGCAGAGATCGCAGCTTTTTTGGGTAACTATGATGAGGCAGAGAGATTATATTTGGATTTGGACAGAAGAGATTTGGCCATTAACTTGCGACAAAAGCTCGGTGACTACTTCAGAGTGGTTCAATTGATGAAGATGGGTATTGGTGGTTCTGACAAACAGATGGAGCACGCTTTTAATAAAATCGGTGATTATTTTGCCGAGAGGCAGAATTGGGAAGGTGCAAAGGAGTATTATGAAAAGGGGAGGAATCTCGAGAAGTTAATAGAGTGCTACTACAAACTGGAGGATTATCATGAACTTGCCGCTACTGTGGATCAGCTTCCTGACAAGAGTCCTATTTTAAAAGGAGTCGCAAGAATGTTGGCATCGGTTGGAATGTGTTCTCAGGCTGTGGAAGCTTATATTAAATATGGAGACGTGAAACAAGCGGTAGATACCTGTGTGCGTTTGAATCACTGGGACCAAGCTGTTGATCTAGCAAAGACTTACAAAATGGTACAGATTGGAGAACTACTAAATAAGTATGCTAATCATCTTTTATCTAATGGGAAAAGATTACAGGCTATTGAGCTTTACAAAAAGGCAAATCATCATCTCGAAGCAGCGAAGCTATTGATGAAACTTGCAGAAGAACAAGCAAAAGGTAGAACCAATCCTCTGAGAGTGAAAAAGACTTTTGTTCTTGCAGCTTTGCTTATTGAAGATCATATAAACAGTACCCCTATCGCTAAAGGAACAAGAAGCAACATCATCATGGGACTTGCGGAAAGTAATGAAGACACCAGGGTTATCGAAACTGCTTGGAGAGGTGCGGAGGCCTATCATTTTTTGCTGCTTGCTCACAGGCAACTTTATGAAGGCAATTATGATGCAGCTATGAAAACTTCATTGAGACTTCGAGAATATGAAGATTTTTTGGAAACAGAAGATATCTATTGTTTGTTGGCTCTGTCAAGTTGCCTTAACCAGGCTTATGCTACATGTTCGAAGGCTTTGATAAAACTTGAGGCACTGGAGAACATTTCGGACACGAAACGAGAAGAGTATGAAGAACTGGCTTTGAACATTTTTATGAAACATAATCCTAAGGACACAAAAAATACGAAAGCTGAGTGCGTCAGTTGTGAGAGCCTAATTCCTGATTGGTGCGTCGCTTGTCCTAACTGTATGACTAGATTTCCGGCTTGTGTTGTTTCTGGTAAACCTATTATGGATTCTAGTACTTCATGGAGTTGTACGGTTTGTAAACATCATTCGGCTTCTGAGAGGGATGTTGTTAACATCAGAGCTTGTCCTTTATGTCATAGTACTATCACTTATATGTAATTTAGATTGACACGCACGAATATTGTATAAAATTCAGTTTTATATTTGAGGCACACTAATCTTATTCAAAATTCATGATTTTGAAAGTCGAAGATTTTTTAAATGTGAAACTGTTTTAGTTTCTTGGTGGATAAGTTTGATTTAATCAAAATAATTTTATTAAGAAGATGTTGAGAGAGTCGATGTTGTTTGTCTGAGTGATATAGTTATTTTATAAAATTACTTAATATAAGGTGTTGAATGACATACTTAAGACCAATAGAAAGGAATCCAAGTTGTTGAAGATCACTTATTTGTTGTCAACCTTTCGAAAGCACTCAGGTGTTCCTCATCACGACAGAGTCATTAAAATAAAAAGTTCCAATTCAGTTATAGATTAAGTATATGAAGTTTGTATTTCTCCTGTTTCCCATTGTTCATTAGCTTTCAATCATTTTGAATCATTATTAAATGGAGAAATCATCTTGTGTGAATTGTTAGTTTCACTTAAAAACTTGTTAAAACTTATAAGAATAGTGATAAAATTTGCTAAGCATTTATGTAAATAGGAAGACATTGTCCTCATCACTTTCCTTTTAAATTTTTACAAGTTTTTAAGTGAAACTAACAATTCACACAAGATATCTCCATTTAATAATTATTCGAAATGATTGAAACCTAATAAACAATGGGAAAGAGGAGAAATAGAAACTTCATATACTTGAGCTATAATTAATTGAATTGAAATTCTTTCTGTTAATGATTCTGTCCTGGTGAGAAAGCCCTGAGTGTTTTCGAAACGTTGGCAACAAAATAAAGGATCTTCAGCAACTTGAATTCCTTTCTTTTGGCCAGAAGTATATCATTCAAAACCTTATATTGAATAATTTTATGAAAGTGTTAAAATTAACTATTGTAGGATCCTTAAAAGTAGTTTTTATTTTCTCGCAGTTAAATTGTATTTTTTATTATTATTACACCATTAAGCCATTTCCCTTTCGGGGTAGGCGTGACTCACTCGGCAGGGGAAAGGAGTAGTGTGTGGAAGGGATAGAGATTTTTCAGATTGATCCAGAATTCTCGTGCTATTTAAGTAAATAACACGTTCGTTCCGCAACACTGCTCCGACCCAGGTTGCTGATCAATCTCTCTAGCAATCACCCCAAGCGAAGAACCTCACGAAGCCGTTATGTAAAGTTCCCCACTTGGGTCCATTAATAGCCAAGGTCTTTGTTTCAGGCGTCGTTCACTCTACTATTAACTATTTGCCGCCATACTTTCCTGTCCTTGCATACTTCTCTAGCTTCTTTTATGTCCATGCATTTTTTCATGCAGTATTTGATTAATTTAAACTTATATAAAAAAAATATTTACACGCTAAGCATTTGCATACTACTGACATACTCATTAGAAGATCTCAGAATAATTGTACGTTTTAATTTTAGAGAAATGTTTATTCATTCATTTGCCACAGGGTTAATTTTATGCATAATGAGTCTTCAGTAATGCAATTTTTGCACGAGTGATAAATGAAAATCTCACCGACGAAATATTTTAACTAGTTACTATTTATCAATAAGAAATAGTATTGTACTACATCCGTCCATTTACAAATAGAAGTTTATGTGTCCACCAAAAATATTCGTGCTACGCTCATGGAATTTCGGTGAACATAGCGCCCTTTTCCAGCTTCCTTGGACTTACCGAAAATATTTGTTCTACGTTCGCCAGATTTCGATGAATCTGGACACGGCCTTTATCAATATTTGGACTAATAATTTATAAAAATCAAATATGTACTATATTTACAAAATTGTTGGTCGTTGAGTAATAAATGCACTTAAAATTATAATTAAATGCCTAAATTATTTATTTTAAGATAATTACTTTATTGATACAATTGATTGTAAAGTTAATGATTAATTTTTATAGCTGCCCACATAAAGTTTTCAATTATATACATTTCATATATGAACTTTAACCCCTTTTCAAGAGATATATATTAATTTATCAAAATGATGTGAATATTGCGAAAAGAAGTTACCCAAACAAAGTAATTGGATTGAATTTTGAACTATGTGAATATATCTTTCCGCTCTATAAGATTAAAAGAACATAAAGCATTTTTATGAGAACGCTTACGAAATTTGAAGCGGATTATCGCAAAAACGATACAACGTCAGTGTTTTTAATCTGCCATTTTGCAGACAAGTAGGAATAAAATTATGGAAAGTCTCACAAAATTTAGTCTAGTGTAATAATAGTCTTTAAAAGTATATATAATTTACTTATCAGAAAAAATGCAGAAGTTTAGGAAAGTGTATATTAATGATTAAGTGGAGTTAATTATTCCGTTGACAATTTTCCTTCGTATTTCTGAGTTTGATTGGATGTCTTACAACGATGTTTTTAATTTTTGTTTCATTTCAATTAATTCAAAATAGCAGAGCGTTATTCTTTCTTGCAAATGGAAAAATAGCTTTCAAAATATTAGCAATATTACTTGACTGCAGTTTAAAAATAAAAGAATGTATGTAAGTCTCGAGAAGAAGAAAAAAACAGTTTTTTCATGGGCGGTCTCTAAATCATAAGCAGTGACTGTAATGTGAAACAGTGAGGCTGACAATAAATCTGGACATCTGGTAACATATGGTATGCACTGCATCCCAGAATCTTGACGAAAAAGTAATTATATAGGAGTTTTTGTTAGAAGAAAGTGTTTAGACTTTTATGTTTTATAGATTCCTTAACACAGTTTTTATAGAGAGCTGAGTTCTCCGGAATCAATTACTTTTCATTTCACGCATTTATTTATTTCATTTTTATTCTTCATGTACCCTTTTTTTATGTATATATATATATTTTAATTCTAAATGACAAGATTTTAGCTAATATATCATTTAAAAACCTACAAAACCCTTTCTTTAGATGAAAAATCTCGATTCATTTTTTAATTTTTTGCTATAGATTTTACAGAAAGTCTTATATGATTTGAGAGCTTCGAAGATAACGTTGTACATAATCGTTTACAAAAGTTCCTTTAATTAGAGTCTGGGTTGAGATAAGATTGCATACAGAAATACTTTTATTCTAAAACAATGTTCATAGTAAAATGGAAGAGATTCTTGCGCAATGATTTTCTAATCTATACGTTGTAGTATATGCCATGTAACGAACTATTGCATCGTCTACTTTCAATATGAATAAAAATTATTTAATTATAGCCTGAAAATTTCAGTCTTTTTTTTCGTAATCCGATAGAGTACTTTTAATATTTTTTTAGTACTTGAAGAAACAAAAAATAAATCTCAAGGCATTTACAGATAACCTAATCATCAAGGTAGAATTTAATTCGACTATTTCAATTTGATTCGAATTTTCTATAAGGTTCAATTTTCCATGTTTTTTAAAAATATTTGTCACATAAATGTATTACATTCTTTTGGTTATGTACAAAAATTTTATTTTTAAAGTTCAACAGTAAGGAAAATTGAAAAACTAAACTGCAGAAGTCTTCCTGCACACTTTTGAAGGCCTCCTAATACAATAATTTTACTAAATTTTCAAGATTATCGCTATTCGTGAATAGCGACTGAAAACTATTTTTTTGTTCGAAATTGTGCTACTTAGTTGAAAGTGAAACTACTTTGTTCAAAATTAATTTTTTGGTTGATGATACATGCTTCTAGTTTAAAACCTGTTTTAGTTCGAAATTGAACTATTTTTTTTTTAATTTTCATTGTAAATAATTTTTTGAACTGAAAATTCAAGTATTCATTGTTTGATTTCAAATTTATATCTTTTTCAGTTAAAAATTCAACTCTTTGGTTGAAAATTTTCGTATTTTGTTGCAACTTCGTTTTTGGTGGTAGAATATTAATCTTCTTGACAGAAAATTAATATTTTAGGTCTAAAATTGATTTCTTTAATTTGAAATTAGTCTTCTTTTTAAGTTAATATTTTTAACTGAAAATTTTTATTACTAACTGCTTTGGACAAACTTTTGTTAAAAATAACAATAAATACGATTTCCTCGAATTTATATCAGCCGTCATTTTTTATTTTAGAAAATTTGGTGTTATAAACGGCACTATTTACTTTTTAATAAAAAAAAGTCTTAACCAAGTTTCAAGTAATTTTCTAGGAAAATGCACAAATATCCCACTGCTTTTTGTCTGTGGAAAACGTTAGTCATAAGTCGTCAGATTTAGTTTAAATCAGAAAAAATCCTTGAACCAAATAAAAAAACTTTTCTTGTATATACATGAAAATTTCCTTATAAATTAAACAAATTCTGATTGCTTCAAAAAAATATTCGATTGACCCAAAAAAACTTTTTGGTTGTTTAAAAAGATTAGGTTAAAAGAAACATAAAATTTTGTTGAATCAATCAAATATTTTGTTGCTCATTTAATAACTATATTCTATGGTAGCATAAATAAAAACAGTTGTATCCAACCAAATCGTTTCCTGAGTGTGTGAGACATTTAAATATTATCCGATGTGGCTAAAAATTGCAGTGCACCTTTTTCTCATATAACCTCACGAACATATGATTGTTAAATTTAAAAAAGTGACTAAATAACACTATATGAAACATTGTAAACGCGACGCATAACATCATTTAAAAGAAAGAACTATCATCTTAATTAACAATTGAATCAAACCATTCTATAATAAAAGAATTCTATAACATAAGACACAAATACTGTTACATTTTAAAAATTTTGAGATAAGAATTAAAAATTAATATAAATTAAATCATTTTCATTATTACGATTGTTCGAAAAATTTAGAGGTTATGATGCAATATTAAAAAAAAAAGTATCCTCGTCAGTTTATCTCAATACTTACATGGGAACTTCTACCGTTGAATTCTACACTTAAAATTTCACTCTACACATTAAACCGGTTAAACTTGGCACGCATATACTTGCACACAGCATTAGTGACAGCAGAGAACCCTCGCGTGCTTCCGCGCGCAGGCGCCGTTGGATGTTGGATCTTTCATCTTGGATGAAATGAAATGCAGCGATCGCCGATCAGTGCGTTCCGAACAGAGTTAGAGGAAGGTTGTTTTTTCTGTGGCGTCCGTTACTCTGTCCCTTTTTTATGGACAATGGATAGCCAGCACTGTTAAAAAAAATAATATACCGTACCCGTCGCAAATGACCAGATAAAGAGTGTGCCGTTCGTCTTTCCTGCGAATATTCTTTTTTTTCGCTTGTTTTTTTATGATTAGTGAGTGTACGTTCGCGAGTGATAGACAATCATGAGTGTCCTGTCATTTGTTTGGGTGATTTTGATTGTTGGCACCCCAACAACAGTTCTTGCGGGACTCAAATGCGATTCTGTCAAACCATATTTCGAGGCACATGGGTTTCCCGCCAGCGACATTCCCAAGGAACCAATATCATGTAAGTTTGATTAAAAAAGGTTTAATTTGACGTATTGTGGTTCTGTCAAATTGAACCTTTTTTTAGGTTATGTTTTCGTAATTAAACCATACTAAATTTTCTTTGACGGTTCAGATACATGTGGACTCTTTTTGCGATTAGTCGGGATTTCAATTAAGCAACAAAGAAACTCCGTACAAATTCCATATAATTAACTGCAATTTAAGTTACGTTTCAAGTGACCAAATTAAATTTATTATAGCTGTCAACAATGTACTTCCTCATTACTTCTTTTCTAATTCCGTTGACAGTTCACATTCCCACTTGATGGACTCGAACAAGTATTCAAACTCAAGTTGAACAATTATCTCTAGAACTTTTCGCTGCAACCAATCTCGAGTCGAACTGTAAATTGTACATGTTATTTTTTCGAATGTTAAAACGTTTTTTTGTGTGGGCGAGAAAGGCGAAGCGGTAAAATCATTCTTTCATTAAAGTTCTTGAGATGCTACGAAAATATCTAAAACATTTCTAGTCAATTATCTACTTCTCAAAATTAGTCTATTATCAATAGTCATTTTTTCATTTTTAACGTTGTCATCGTATTTAATTTTTAGTTTTCGAATTGAAGGACTTGAGCAACGTTTACGAACAAATTTAACAAACATGTGATTTAGTTTCGACTCGGCTTGAATTCGGTTATCGAGAGCACTTTTACTAAAAACTCTTTCCGCTAAAAACATTATCAACGTATTTCGTGATAGAGCGGAACAGGTTTTAAATTGCGGGAATCTTTAATGGCCAATTGCATCTTGGTAAAAAAATGACAAAAAATGATTTCTTGCCTGCAGGAATTAAATACCAATGATATATTGATTCGTGAAGCAAACGTATTACGATAAATTTTTGAATGATTAAATCGTTATTCAAAATTACAAAAACTCTATCAAATAAATCTTAATCACAGTCTAACTCTATATAGTGGTTAACTTTTCAAGATGATTTTAATTATTCATTTTGGAGCTAAAATAATCCTGAAGAGGGGTTCTTCAGGTTTCAGTTAATTTGCAACGTTCTCCAAAAGACTGCTATTTATCCAAGTAGGTAGTAGGATATCAAGAGTATCCTCTTGAGCATGTTTCAACCTGTTTGGAAGATCTTTAGACTTTTTCCCATTCTATTGGAGACGAGTAAGCGTATCCAACTATTCACGAAACTGCATTCTAGCAGTTTATTCTTATTTTTTCGTCAACCTTTTGCAATCTGCTCCACCCTCGCTTCTCTTTTTTACCAGTTTAACTCACCCCTCATTCAAATGAACAAAGCGCATACTTCATCGGCTATAAATTCTCCGGCGACCATGTCGTCCTGGACCTCGCAAATCAGCTCCGCGAATTTCACCAAATAAATCGTATCCATTCTGCTTGATCCCGATTCAGATTTATCGTCAAGAGGTTTCGTCGCTTATGTCTTCTTTTTCCTTTCGCGAGAGTGGGTAGAAAAATGCTACAACCCTTTCTGATATTCTGAAACCAATTCTATCGATTTTGACTAGGTTCGATTTACATTTTTTTATTTATTTAAATCATTTCTTCGTTTTTTATTCTATTTTTATTGTTTAGCAGCTGAGGCAGGAAAAGTTGATATCAAATTGTTTTATTCTGATTTTTTGTGATCTTCTGATGACCAACGATGTCATGTTGCTTTTTCAGCTCCCTTTGGTCGTAGAGTCTCAAAAAATCGATAACGGTTCTCATAGGGGTGCGAGAAGTATTTGCATATAAAAGATATTTGAAACGATTGACAGACTCCGAAGTTCCCTTCGACTAATATAATTCCGGTAATCCCCTCCGTTTTCCCCTTTGACCACTTCACATTTTTTTCACAGCAGCAATGTTGAAATCGAATTACGAAGCCCGCAGAGCTACGAAGAGTCGATAGGATTGACGGGGATTAAGAAACATGTTTAATCACAGCTTGACAATTTATTTCTCCGAGTGCCATCTGCCACTTTGAAAATTCCAGGATACTGTTTTTATTTTTATAGTTTTTTGTTTGAGTTTATAAGGGTTGGGAAATTTGAAACCAGGAAAATTTTGGTAATAAATAAATTGGACATAATGTTGTTTCTGGTTGTAAATTAGGAATTATATTGAACCGAGAACTTGTAAAATAAAAACCATTCTTTAATTTCACTTGTAAAGTGGATAGGTTGATATAACATGAGAAAGATTCTAGGATTGTAGTAAACTTTGTTGACTTTTCCGCCTGGAGTAGTAAAAAGACGTTTATTACAGTTTTATTACTGTTATCGATATTATAACGCAGTCGCACGTATATCGGTAAGATGAAAGGAAAGGCGTGGGCCCGGAAAGGAGTGAATAGTAGTCGGCTTTATATTTACCGCGGCGGTTATTTCAGGTGTGTGAAAGCATTTATGTGCAAAACCTTTCTTCCAATACATTTGTATACGTATATTACCTACCTATTTGTACACTCCTACCTAAAACTATCGCCAGGACTCAGTGTAAGGTAATTAATACGCAGGTATCTCCCACATTACTCTTCTTCTTTCATTCTCCCTTGACTTAACGATTTCCAAGTCGTTAGCAATTAATACTTAGTTAACCGCGATTTACCTCTTTCATGTCTGCTTTCAACAGCAATTCATTCAAGCTTTTTCCAAGCATCTCTTTCTTTAACACTTGTATATTACCATTGCTAATGATTCATGTTTAATTGTTTTTTCCTCTCAACTCCCATTGAGCTCTGAACTCGGTAAGAATAAAATCAGAGGTAGAAAAAATGGAAAAATTGCAAAGACAAAACGCATAGTTCGACAAATTCATTTCAATATTATAGATATTTAAAATTGAGAAATTTCTAAAAATGTAATTTTTGTACCATTAAGAAGTAAAAAATCGAACTTCTGTTAGTATTTCCCGGAGGTTAGAACCAAAAAATCAATATTAAAAAAATAAAAGCTGTACGTGCTAGGCATGTGATAATTTGTGCGGTAAACGGTTTGTTGAAAAATCGAAAATGACGGGCACAATTAAAAAATATTTTTGCTGGAATGGCACAAAAGAGAAGGCTGTGCTTGGTAAAATTCCAAAACCTAACGATTTAAAAATAAAAATAAATTATTATTTCGAACAATCCAAACTTTTGCTGAAATGTGTTTGGCATATGCAGACCAATTGTTCTGAAGACGGTATTATGCACATAATACGTTACACATTTTTGTTTTGTTTAAGTGAAGGTAAGAATAAAATTTCCATAAAGCAAAAAGGGATACAACGATATAAAGTTATAAGCAATAGAAAAATTCATTTCGTATTATGTACATAGCCCCAGAAAGCAAAAGTGAGAGGTTGGTTTTGATTGACTTTTTCCTTTTTTCTCCATCAGTTTTTCCATTTTTTTCTGAAAATGAAGTTAGTTTTTAAAGTCTGGTTTTTAAGTGCGGCTTTTCGAAAGTTTGATTATTTTTGGGGCTCGTAGCTGTATGTTCTTGAGTTTGATATTTTTCAATTATAAGAACAGAGAAAATAGTTAGTATGCATCTTCTTGCATCTGATTTCGAATAATTAAAATTTTCATAATGTCATAATTTGTTTTTTGGTGTCTCATTTTTGTGTAATTTTGAAATACTAAAAGAATCAAATTGAATTAAGTTAATGCGTCACAATCGAATATTTTTTATAATCAGAAATATTTTTTATTATATCGTTTATGTTTTAATGTTGAAAGTTGAACAGTTTTCCAAAAGAGACCAGTTGAAGAGTTCACTTAATTCTCTAATTTCAAAAGCTTTTTAAATTAAAGTCTTTGTTCCATTTTGGACATTTGGAATTATGAAGTAAAAAAACTTCAATTTACCTCACGAAAGTATCAACAAATTTTAAATTGTCCCGCTTAAGTAGGATCTCATTCGTTAATTTTATTACAATAGCTAATGATTGAACAATAATTATCTTTTCCTTCGTGCTCTGTGTTCTATGGAAATAATATCACAGATTCAGGAAACGGAAAAATTGTGAAACAATTATTCATAATTTGGCAGAGAAAGAAGTGCTTTTGTAAAGCGATTATTCATCATTTCGTCCGGATCATCCGCCTTTCCACTTTTCTCCCGCACAAAGAGATTCTTGGGTGTCTTTGCCCACCTCCAGGGACCGACAGCCTCAAATGATTAACGATGCGAATCGTTCGGCGATCCATTCCGCGAGCATCCAGACATTTATCGCTATTAATTTGTGCAATCAAAGACTTATTTACAATCCCTTTGAGATGCAAGATACTTTGTAGACTCGGTTCATGTTCACACGAAACAAATTTAATGGCTATATGTATACAGAAATACAATTTCTGTTTGTAGTTTATATCATTAGTCGCTTGGTTTCATGAGAATGGGATTTTTTGCCAGTGGGCGTTTCAGAATGATCAACAAAAAATCTCTGCATTCCAATCTTTTCTCAGGAAATATATATTTCTTTTGTGCTGTCTACGAAATTATTTTCGAATTTACAAATAATTTATTTCTAAATAGAGTGCATTTTTTATTTGGCTATTGTTAACATCTTTTTATAAATAATAAAATATATATGTTCAGATAGTGTATATAAAACTATGCAGTCCAAAACGAATTTGCGTTCGGTGACCACATATATTCGATT
>NC_046658.1:70109824-70119629 GCF_010883055.1 Belonocnema kinseyi
CTAGATTTAAGCGATTTAGAGTATCAACACCATCGTAAAAGTTAAAATTAACGAGACACTACTGTATATTTCGACAAAGGCATCATTCCGGATCCCCCACGGACATAATAGTATAATAAACTCGTAGGACTCATCACTCTGAGGAACCAGACGAAATTTATGGGCTATTGTCACGCTTTCACATTAGCCTTTTTCATTTTGTAGTATTTAATATCGAGCTATACTAAAAAAGAAACAAATTACTGCTATAAAATAACAAATTGTTTTCATTTAAATGAGGCTGTAAAAAATTATTCAATTTCCTAAAATTTTCCAAATCTCTTGGTTTTCAGAATTCTCCTTAGACCTTAGACCATCTAGTGAAACAATACACCATAAAACGTTCCTATTTGTGAAGAGACAATATCCTTCTAGATTAGGGAGAGCTACTGATTCTCACGAGATAATATTTTTCTTTCTTGGCACTGCATTTGGCAAGATTTGTTTTGCGTTGGAGTTTTACCAAGAATTTGAGGTTTTTGCTCGGCAAACATTAAAGCACCGGCGTCGGAATAAAAACAGGAAGAATATTGCACTTGCGCCGAAATAAAGAAGCGAGATGAAGAAAAGAGATAGACTTAACTGAAATGTTTGTTTTGCTGTCCAGCTTGCACTTCTTCCCTCTGTCTAGGAAGGCATTCGAGTACATTTTCTCTGATTCGCCGAGTCCGCGCTTATCTTTCTTACTCTTCTCATTGATGGTCCTGGATTGTAACAGAAAGTTGACTTATTTGTTTCATCTTCTTTCTCTTACATTCAAGCGGTGAGATCTTTGTTGCTCTTATAAAAATTGCTGCAATTTTTAAATTTTAAAGTCTTGAGATGAAAATCCTCTTGAAAATAAAATGTTAAGGGCATTGGTTTTTGGAGATTACTTTCCATTAGTCGAGCTTTTAAGTAAATTGATGGGAATTGAGAAAATCTCTTTAGTTTGCAAACTTCCTAATGCAATCTGAGTTGGGCAGGAACTTGGGATGGCGAATTGTCTCTTTGGGAAGATGTAAATAATTTATGTACAAATGAGCGAAAGTGCAGAGTCGCCTTGAGAGGATTTCACGCTACTGGGCGCATTTACATTCAGTGAACGATCATGTGACAAATTGCTGTCAGCCACTGGCAGACCATTGAAGAGAGAAAGAAGACATTTTTGTAAGCATCCGGTGGCATGGGACCGTAGGAATTTTCAGGACCTACGTGCACAAATTTACAGCCACATTAAAACATCAAATTCTCTGATTGAAGGTGTTTGCAAAGGTTAAACCTTAAATATCAATGTGGGTAACTTAATTGAGAAAATTGGTCCCTAAAGTTTGAAGGTGATGTTTAGTTATATAGGTGAGGAATTTTCAAGTCTCTGAATACGGGTTCACACTTTGGTTTAAGGGATCAGGTGTGGCCCATCTTAGAGTAATTTTCGTGCAGGTCACGATACGTTGGCAACGTGTGGTTTAAAAATTTACCACTGAACCCAGCCAAAAAATGTTAATTCATTCTCAGCCTGGTGTTATTTGGTTCCTTGCAGACAGAAGGCGGCAGGATATTATAGTTTTTTTGAGTGCTCTTAAAGGAATCCAGAAAGTGCCGCCGGGATCCCTCGAGCTTTTGGCCACACGATATCCTTGTACTCACCAGGATATTCTCTTTGTTAGTCTCCTTTTCTCGTACTCGAGAGTCTAAAGGAAAAGTGCCGACAGGAAAAACTTAAAATTGTCGTTTCTATTTCTCTCACAGATACAAAATTAGTATCAAGGTTACAACTGCTTTGACCTCTAGGAAAAAAACTTAATTGATCATTAAAATATTAAAAATCGATGCACTTGTCAGCCAAGAGCTTTGAAAATATGCTACATAGAGTATAAGCATTAAATTTTGTAGATGGGAGATTAAATTTATTAGTGAAGCAATAAAAGATTTTACAACCAGCATTCTTCTCCCGGAACACAATTTCTGTTTACATTTGCCCTTGTAAAGTAGCATATAAACAGATTTACAATTTCACGTGATTGTAAAATTTAGAATCTATTATTCTCTTATGTATATTTTTATGGAGTTTTACGTATAATTAAATTGAAGTATAATTATTATGGATCCTGATTTGGCTGAATGCAGTTGCCATTGATGCAAAACGAGAAATTGATCGCGAGGTAGACTGTCAACTCGGTTGCCGAGTCGTCATTACATCTACCGATGATTGACAGAGTTTAGTTGTGATCTACTTCCCTCACACTTAATGCTATTATTTACTCTCTCAATAATAAGTACCTTGTCTTTTATGGTTTTATGGTCTTTTATGCTTGATCAAGTTTACTGATATAAATACATTTAAAAGACTATGGGACCATAAAAAAATTGTTATATATTTTATATCAAACCGAGTATGCAACTTACACTGAGAAAAAGATCACTTGATTCAAAGAAATGTAGTACTGAATACGTCCAATTAAATATTATTTTGATCTAAAGAAATTTGACTTATAACAAAAGTAAGTTTCTTATTTGAAAAACATTATTTCTTAGAAATACGAAAAATTTTCTTCGATCAAAACAATAATACGATTGGACGTATTCAATACTACATTTCTTTGAATCAAGTGATCTTTTTCTAAGTGTAAGTTGCATACTCGGTTTGATATAAAATATATAACAATTTTTTTATGGTCCCATAGTCTTTTAAATGTATTTATATCAGTAAACTTGATCAAGCATTGTATATTTTTTCATTCCTTGTTTCAATAAATCCACGTACAATTTCAGAATTGATCAAGGAAAAATAGCGTATGAAAGGTTCCTTTCTAGGTTTGTTGAGAGGTTAAAGGACTGAAAATTACATGAGGTCCAGCGACTGAGTAGGATAACATTATAGCTATCAACATTTGTTAGGAGAGTTAAGAACCTCTAGAAGTCAGTTTTACTGGACGTGGAAGTGGTGAGAGGCCTTGGTAGTTGTGTATAAGGTTGAGTTTGAGAGCCAGAGGAGGTAAATATAAGACGGGCCTGAGAGAGCAACAGAGCAAGAGAGGATGAATGAGAAAGGCAGGGAGTGTATCACCCGCACGGATTCGCACACGTTCAGACATGCTGGAACACGTCGTCACCAGCCCAGCCGCGGCAGGACTGTAGAACGGACGGAATGCAGGGTAGTCTTCCTACAGACTTAATGGCTGCTCTTATAAGTTATAACTTTTAAATAACCAGCCCGCCGAGCGCGCTTCTCTTCGAACCAGCTCACCTTGCTCACTCGGCAAGAGTTTCGTTCATTCTTCATCATGTACGACTTTTAGTCATTTCCAGTTTCAAATTTATCTAGAACTGCTGATTATCCTATATTGTCTTTAGCATCAAAGTTGTTTGTACAAATAGTTCCTAAAACAAAGCGTAAGTTTTGGAAAAATCTTTCTTTCTAAAAATTCTGTTACTCATCAAGCTGCATCACTTACATTTTTGCGCACTTTTTTATACAAAATTTAAAAGTTAATTTTAGTTGGCTAATTTTCGCGTTTCCGCAGGGACTCGCGGCTAAAAAGAGTGTGGTAAATCAGAGAGGTAATGGCCATCAGGGAACTCGGATGGCCAATTATCTGTCATTACAATCAAGAATGGATGTAACACTATTGTGCAAATAATTGTATATACGACTAAATGTCTAAAAAGAGGGTTTCGGAATGCTTTTAGAGCCTCGATGAGATGATGCGAAATTTATTGTCCAATAATATCAGGCTGTGGTTTTTAATAATTCGCTTCATAAAGCAAATTAAAAGGGGAAAATAAATAATCGGTCAAGCCTTCAAATTAATCAGCTTCCTATATAATAATTTGTAATTTTTCTCCGCACGTATAGCTTTTAATAGCCCTTTGAGGTCTTGGTTGAAGAATCGAGAAGAATATTTTTCCCTCCGTAGAATGAATTATAATCTTTCTTCTGGATGCACAGAATGCGGATTTGTTAAGCTCGGCGGAGGAGAGAATTGCATTAACGGGGCGAAGGTAGCCATACTGCTACTGAGCGTGTACGTATGCACCATGCAGTTCCACGTCTGAGTTGCTGGCACTTGCAAGGATGCACGCATTACGCACTCTCGTTGACGCAGCGTAAAAGGCGGTCTTTTGTTCATAATACAATCGTATGCAAAAGTCGAATTACGGCTTTGCCTCGTAAAAGAATTGTTTCTCAGCAAGGAGCGAATTTCTCCTGAAGCAGTATAAATCCTCTTGATGGAAAAAATGTCGTCAATGCTCTGCCTTTGCATTTCAATGAATGTGCGAGAAACTAGCTAGGCTCTATTACTTATTCTCACTCTACAAATTCTTCCTCTTCTTTTCATTTAGACTCTATTTTGAAGTTAAATTTCTAAATCAGAAACAAGAGTTTGCGTTATCTACAATCTGAGAAATCTGTTGATATTCTCGCGCATTTTTCGGTCTGGCACTTATTACCCGAAGTCAAGCTTTGTCTTTAGCAACGCCTACTTTTAATGTTATACCAATTTTTATTTTTTAACAGAGCAATTTGAAATTGTGATTCTATTTATGTTGATGCGATGTTTGGTATTGATTTTGAGAGAGTGTGTACGTGTCACGAGACCCCTTAGTTGTTACCTGACACTGGTCTGTGCTGTGCTGTGCCAAGGGTGCTGAACCTGCGGCACTTTGCACATACAAATTCTAGTCTCTAGCTATCCCCTCGCACAAAGTCTTCTCTCAGGTCTAGCTACCCTTGGAATTTTGCTTGATTGTGGCCTTTATAGCTAAGCAGAAGATTTCCTCGGAAGTATAAGAGATTTCTGACCATACTCTAATTATGTTCACTACAGTGCAAAACTATCGAGGGCAAATCCTGCCTCCCTTCTCACCACATATATGAAACAGAAAAAGTACCATAGCCAGCTTATTGTTCCTGGGTGTTAAATACAGGCGAGGGTATAATTCTATAGGGTTGCCAAGTGCGATAGTCAACTGCCCTCCGCCAATTCGATTTTCGAGGTTATCTTGTTTCCACACGATCGCACGAAGTAAGGGTTGGAAATTTAGTGTAATTGCATTATTAGGTTCGATAAAATGGAGCAGATGATTAAATACAGTATAAATAATCTTCAATGCGTTCATTCTGTTCAGTGTCTGCACAATGAAACTTCAAAGATGCCACTCATCTTCATTATGTTTTTTTTTTTTCATTGTTTTTCTGTCACCAAGTGAGAGTCGTGAGAGTTGATGTAAACCCAAAAAACTTTTTTATAACCTTTTAAAAGTAATAATTTTTTCATAGCCTTTTTGGCTCTGAACGTATTTACAAACTTGAGACTAATATTGTCATGATGATTATTAAAAAAAAACACACACACAACGACGTAATATCTAAACCAGAATCGCGTTTTAGTTCCCCCCGCGGTTTAGTCATTCCTAGAACTGTTGACCCACGCAGTTTCTCAGCGGGGACAGGGCGAGAGCAGCTGCGAATGTCGCCTCGGAAGGACCGCAGTGCCCGAGTACTCAATCGTCTTAAATCATTTAAAAATGAAAGCATTAAAAATTGAATAATATCTTATAAAAAATCATGAATCAGGAAATTTTGAAATCAATATCAATTAAAATTAAATAAATTCGAATACTGTGTGCATAAATACGGAATAGTTGAATACTTCCAGATTTTACAATGATTTAATTTCCAATTGAAAGCCTCAATAGTTGAATATAATTTTGAATTGAAAAACTTTTGAATTCAAATATTAAAAATTTTAAGACAATTTTACTTTACAATTTTTTCTAATGTGAACATGTTTGAAGCTATATAATCGTTAAAAATAAACAAAATGCAATAGGTTCAAATTGAAATGGTTTGAAAATTAATAATTTTGAGCTGAAAGCGTTCAAATAGATTAATTCCATATTTGAATGTTGAAAATAATTGGGTTTGAAGTAAATAATTATTTTAATTGTACAATTATACTGGATTGAATGTTAATTTTTTTCTAAATTGGTCAAAACTGAATAATTTCTTATTTGAAGTTCATAAAACTAAAGAACATCTAATATGAAGCCCTCATATTGTTAAATTTAAAATTCGGCAGATTGAAAATAAAAATTTAAAGCTTCTGTAGGTTCGTTCAAAGCTGAAACGTTTGGAAATTAAAAATTAGATTTATCTTCAAAATCGAGTAGTTCTATTCGAGGTTTTGAATGTCAAACAATTTTAGAATTGTACACGGAGAAACCTTTTGCTACAATATTTGCTAAAAATCATGTTTACTACTCCGAGTAGTAACTAGTAACGACATGCCGTACTACAAAATTGGAATAAAATTTAAAAATGTTACATTTATTTCTACAGAAGATTGCAATGTTTGCAAAGGACTATAGTAACGTCGAGAGAGACCGGCGCACTGAGTTAGTAAGCGACTTAGTAAAAATTGGTGCTGTCAGATTAGCAGACGAAAGAAATAAACCCAATATGTGCCAAGTCGCGTTGAAGGTTACGATGCGTATCAATTTACACGAGCATACGACGTAAATGCAGACTTATTTATTATGGGATTTTGAACTCTGTCGCACTATTGTATTGATGTAAATTGCAATTGTACAATACACGCGATGATATATATAATTTATACATTATTATATACATGCAGGAATATTATATTACAAGCTGAAACAGAAAAAAGTGATTAAAAAGTAAAGCTGGTGGGAATCGAGCACGGGTCTCCAACGCGGCAGCACGGCGATATTCCATTCGGCTGAACTAGATACTGGGATCCAGAAATTTATCGCCCTTATGAAGTAAATGCTAGCACTCAAATTGATTTCCATTAAATTATTCTATAATTGTTCAGTGATGGCATTTTTAAAATTCTAAGCACTAAATCTTAACGCAATGAAATATCCTATTATCGAGGTTGAAAAGTAATTTTTTGCTCTCTGTGGAAAATTTGTTTTTTATTTGTAACTTTTCGCTTTATCCTAATTTATTGTAATAAGGATGTTTCCATCAAACCAGATTGAGTGATTGATAAATTTAAGGCATTTCAGCAGAGCGTTGGTCGGCTGACATCGTATACGCTCGGCTGCACTCGGTCCAACGCTACACTGTTAAAAATAATATTATATTTAATATACCCATGTGTATTAAAATTAATATATCAAGCATATGAAATCGCCATTAAAGGCGACTATAATAAATTTCATATACATTCATGCTAATCACTTACAAGAAAAATCAGATAATTCCATTTTTCACAAATTCAAAATAAGTTTAGTAGTAATTTTCGATTGTAAATAATAAAACATAATACCTTCTTCCTGATAACCAGAAATAAAATTGGATTTCCAGTCAAAAAGTTCAATTAAGCAAATAAATAACAGACCTAACCTACAATTAACTGTCTTCGCCTTAAATTTTGGTTATTTAGAGCGAAATTAGAAAAAAGTTTTACCCGTACATTGCACTTTCATAATAAATAACAATTAAGTTGACAAATTCTAGATTATTAATTTAATTGAGAATATTTGACAAGATTTAAAGTAATTAAAGCACTTGAGTTTTCAGGCAGATTGCTATACTGACCTGTATATTAAATTTAATACATATGTATGTTAAATTCATTACACCAATGTATATTACATTTCAGTAGCGGTAGTGCATATTTGCTTCGCACACACATGTATATTAAACCTCGTACAGATTTTTCTAACAGTGTAGGCTCGCGTACTAAGTCACTTACTAATGTTCGAGAGCGATTTTCCCGAATTAGTCTTACTCCACAATACAAAAAAATAGAAAGTGTCATAGTATAATTCATATTCCTACAGACAGTAGCAATTCCTCTTACAAATTTAGTCTTTTATGTTATTTTAGGTACTTATTATTTCTACTCTTTTTATATAATTTAATTATGTCTACTAATTTATCCTATCTAGGATTTTACTATAAAAATACTAAGACTTCGTATTATCAATAGGAAAATTTCATATAAAAATAGCATAGCCTACGATTATTGTATTAAAATATACGAATTATCGCCTTGGTCCCTCGATTGTAACCTAATTTAGTAATTTTTCCAGTACAAAGTTTCTCAGTATAAGAATTCAAAATGGAATTTTTTTTTTAATATGTTTCAAATTTTTAAAAACAATATAAAATATTTTGGCGTGTTTGACACTCTGATGAATTTAATTTCTTTTATTGGTGCTTTGTTTCTTCAATAGGAAGAAAATGTTTTCCCATGGTATGTATCGTAAAATTAGTGTCGAAAATACGAAAAGTACTCGTTATGTGCAATTACTTCAAAAAGAGTGCGTCTCTAAATTGTAAGAGGCAACCGAGAAGAGGACAACTCGCGGTAACGCCCTTGAATTCCTGCTTTCGCTTTGAAACTTTCAAGGGTCGTTATCTGCACGAGTGCAAATTTTAGGCACGCTAATGTAGCACCGGTGTATTTAATGAACTTCGTGTCACGTGCATGGAAAAAGTAACTAAAATACCTCATTAAAGAGTAACTTAAAGAAAAAAAACTTTCCAGGTGTTCTCCGTATTGACTGAGGAGAGTTGCAATTTTTAAAATTACACAAGCATAAGTCTTACAAAATTGCCCATGGAACGTATACTCGCAAGATTACTGTTACTGACATTTGGAGCATCTGATGGTTCATGTCTTTATGCTAAATTTAGAATTTTTAAATAATGGATGCTGATCCGATAGAAATGTGATCCTTTTTAATTAACTTCAATGAGACCTATTGTGAAATTGAGTTTTCCTATTCAAATAGCGAACAATATAGTTTAATTTTCCATTTTCATAAAAGGTAACCTCGACTATTTGTGTAGTCGTATTGTTATTCACCTATTCTTGAGCATTATCGAGCCGTGAAAATCTATGCCTAATGTCTATCTACTTTTGAGCTCGGAAACTGGTTTCCTAAGTTTCTATCTCGTGAGACTAACATAAGTCGGGGTAAAGGCTTGCCAGATGCACAATAAAACGCGATCTGGTATAGTGATGTCGAAGCGCACGGTTCAGAGCGTAATGCGTGAGTAACGACCATCCACTCATCCAGAGGCGGATAATCTGTGAAATAGGAACTCGAGATCAAAGTCGAGAAATGAAAGAACCTTTTAAAAAGCTGCCTTCCAGGTACATGAAAGATTCACCTGAGTAGAAGTTGCTAATTCGACGTGCAAACGAGTTTTGCAAATCGTCCGAGTCCGAGGCTGACACGCGGTGCGTCTCAATCACCTACTAAAACGAACTGACAACTTTATTCAGTAACTCTATTATCGCTCATTTATCAAAGGTCGAGTACGTTCACACTTCGTTTGCTGCCAATTTCAACGCTCAACGCGCTCAGCTTCTGCAATCGTGGTATAAAGTCAAAACCTGTTATTTAATTCCATGTCGCAATATATGTTATTGATAAATAATTTCATGAATACCCCTATGCATTAAATTTTTTGTAGTTTTGCATAAAAATAATTCAAGACAGTGGTAACAGAGCTTAGTTACTTAATCTTAAATTTATTCGAAAACACCATTTTGCTTTTTTTCTGTGTTGATTTCGGATGTGTGTTGGCTTATTTTAATTTGGCAAAAATTGTGATTTTAAAAAAATCAAAAAAAAATTGTAACTTAATATTTAAATCTTAAAAGTTTGGTAAAATTACACAAAATTTAGGAGTGATGATATACCAGGTGTATACATATGAAACCGGTATTTTTTCAAGAAAAAAACACATTTATTTCAAGAGAATGATAACAAATATTTTATTCAAAGTATGCGC